>NC_092104.1:20837101-21097101 GCF_045679555.1 Salvelinus alpinus
TGGGAACACTTCCTCTTGTCAGCACAAGAGAAGGGAAGTCCTAACATTTTGGGAGCACATCAACAGTCTACCACACTGTCTCCTAATGAGAGGGAATTAAACCATGCTGGATGCTGGGCTGGTTTTCATGGCCTGACTGACTTTGACCTTTCACCTAAATTGTTACTTCAGGAAGTTTGGGACCCCTCTGTTTCTCAATAGAGTTGTGCTGATGCTGGCTTGTCTCACATCATCATGCCTGTGTGTGTGTGTGTGTGTGTGTGTGTGTGTGTGTGTGTGTGTGTGTGTGTGTGTGTGTGTGTGTGTGTGTGTGTGTGTGTGTGTGTGTGTGTGTGTGTGTGTGTGTGTGTGTGTGTGTGTGGCAGAAGTTCTGTATGGAGTTAGTGAGTGGGTGTGTGTGTGTGTGGCAGGAGTTGTGTATGGAGTTAGTGTGTGTGTGTGGCAGGAGTTGTGTATGGAGTTAGTGAGTGGGTGTGTGTGTGGCAGGAGTTGTGTATGGAGTTAGTGAGTGGGTGTGTGTGTGTGTGTGGCAGGAGTTGTGTATGGCGTTAGTGAGTGGGTGTGTGTGTGTGTGTGTGTGTGGCAGGAGTTGTGTATGGTGTTAGTGAGTGTGCCTGATAAGTTGTCTGCCTACTGTCTTTATAATCATGTCAGTGTAGTAATGAGAGAGATGGAGGCCATGTGTTGGCAGAGTGGTTATTGGTAGCCTACTGCTGTACAAAGGCTGTGTCTTACAAGTCTGTCTCAGCCTGTTGAACTATGAGATTGTTTTATTGACAACTGACTTTATGCCCTTGAGTAAAGCTCAATACACCAACTACACCCCAGCATACCAACTACACCACACCAACTACACCCCAGCATACCAACTACACCACACCAACTACACCCCAGCATACCAACTACACCACACCAACTACACCCCAGCATACCAACTACACCACACCAACTACACCCCAGCATACCAACTACACCACACCAACTACACCCCAGCATACCAACTATACCACACCAACTACACCACAGCACACCAACTACACCCCAGCACACCGACTACACCACACCGACTACACCACAGCACACCAACTACACCCCAGCACACCGACTACACCACACCGACTACACCACAGCACACCAACTACACCCCAGCACACCGACTACACCACACCGACTACACCACAGCACACCAACTACACCCCAGCACACCGACTACACCACACCGACTACACCACAGCACACCAACTACACCCCAGTACACCGACTACACCACACCAACTACACCCCAGCACACCGACTACACCACACCGACTACACCACAGCACACCAACTACACCCCAGTACACCGACTACACCACACCAACTACACCGCAGCACACCAACTCCACCGCAGCACGGCACAGCACACCCACCAGAGCACAGCACACCACACCACAGCACACCCACCACACCACAGCACACCCACCTACCACAGCACAGCACACCCACCACAGCACACCCACCAACCACATCACACCACGCACACCCACCACACCACAGCACAGCACATCCACCACAATACACCACAGCACACCCACCAACCACAGCACACCCACCAACCACACCACAGCACACCCACCACATCACACCACACACACCCACCACACCACAGCACACCACAGCACACCCACCAACCACACCACAGCACACCCACCAACCACACTACAGCACAGCACAGCACACCCACCACACTACACCACAGCACACCCACCAACCACACCACAGCACACCCACCACACTACACCACAGCACACCCACCACACCACAGCACACCCACCAACCACAGCACACCCACCAACCACACCACAGCACACCCACCACATCACACCACACACACCCACCACACCACAGCACACCACAGCACACCCATCACAGCACACCCACCACACCACACCACAGCACACCCACCAACCACACCACACCACAGCACACCCACCAACCACACTACAGCACAGCACACCCACCAACCAACCACACTACAGCACACCCACCACACTACACCACAGCACACCCACCAACCACACCACATCACACCCACCACACTACACCACAGCACACCCACCAACCACAGCACACCCAGCACACCACAGCACACCCACCACACCCAGCACACCACAGCACACCCACCACACCACACCCACCACACCACACCACAGCACACCCACCACATCACACCACACACACCCAGCACACCCACCACAGCACACCCACCACATCACACCACACACACCCACCACACCACAGCACACCCAGCACACCCACCACACCACAGCACACCCACCACACCACAGCACATATTCTATCCTTGAGTTGAGCCAGAAGACTCAAGCATGTGTTTTGGTTTTCCACCCCTACAACTAAATGTTAGGTTTATATCTCAGCAGCAATTGTTCAAAACTACAGTAGGAGATATGTACGCATGATGAGTTGATTTGGATACTGTACAAGAATATACTGTACAAGAATGCAATCATGGCATTGTATAGGAGCTTTTTTTGATTCCAGCCCTAACATCCCAACATCCCAACTCAAAGTTGTATGTTTACAGTTGGTGTTATATATTGCTAACCCATGGAACATCCAGTCTAGACTCACATTCCTTAGCCATACATAAAGGTGTGGAGCATACCAGAGGTATTGTTGAGTGATTGTATTATGTAACTCTCCTGGCAAACTCTCCACTGGAACGGTGGTGTTATGCCTCCTGTAATATGGGTGAACTATCCTTTTACCAGGAGGCCACTCACACACTGCCTAGTCTCATGTGGTCACTGAGCGTGTTAGGAGAAGCTCAAGCCACATGGCTCTGAAGGTCAGGACCTGGGCGGGACGCAGGCAGTCGAGAGGAGAGCAGTATGCCAATGAACATAGAGCAAAGTTCAACCAGTTACGAGAGCCACAGCCCAGAGCCACACGCACCACACAGTGGTACCAAATTCACACTCCATTCACGAGTTAAGTTGACAAAAATGGTGTGGGTGGAAACCTGTATAAATGGTGCTAGACTGAAATGAAACTACAGACTGCTTTCAGACTGGCAGTTCCTGTTGGCTAGCATCACATGGCAGTCCTGGAGTTAAGATGCCCACATAATTGTGTTGGTTGGGGAAGGGGTGGAGGGGATCTTTAGTGGCAGATCCATCCTAAACAATGGCCACCGTGATTTAATGAACACAGAGAGCAGCAGCACATGGACAGCATGGGGACTGGAGGAGAAGCAGGGACACTGACCCATTTGGCATGAACAGCATGGGGACTGGAGGAGAAGCAGGGACACTGACCCATTTGGCATGAACAGCATGGGGAATGGAGGAGAAGCAGGGACACTGACCCATTTGGCATGAACAGCATGGGGACTGGAGGAGAAGCAGGGACACTGACCCATTTGGCATGAACAGCATGGGGAATGGAGGAGAAGCAGGGACACTGACCCATTTGGCATGAACAGCATGGGGACTGGAGGAGAAGCAGGGACACTGACCCATTTGGCATGAACAGCATGGGGACTGGAGGAGAAGCAGGGACACTGACCCATTTGGCATGAACAGCATGGGGACTGGAGGAGAAGCAGGGACACTGACCCATTTGGCATGAACAGCATGGGGACTGGAGGAGAAGCAGGGACACTGACCCATTTGGCATGAACAGCATGGGGACTGGAGGAGAAGCAGGGACACTGACCCATTTGGCATGAACAGCATGGGGACTGGAGGAGAAGCAGGGACACTGACCCATTTGGCATGAACAGCATGGGGACTGGAAGAGAAGCAGGGACACTGACCCATTTGGCAGTGCCCCTCAAAGACTCCCAACTCCACACAATACAGCCCTGTTGCGCCACACACACACACACACACACACACACACACACACACACACACACACACACACACACACACACACACACACACACACACACACACACACACACACACACACACACACTTCGCACAGTTTTGCTACTGAGGGACTTTTCATGCATTTTCTTTGTAGCAGAGTAGGAAAGAAGAAAGGGTATTGTGTACCTGTTGGTAGGGGACCAATGACATGGTGGATTAATGGGTCTATAACCAGAGTAGTGGAGCATCTCATAGAAAGATGAGATATGATTCAAATTAGGATGCTTGCTCTATTTCTGTCTCTCTTTCTCTCTGCCTGTCTCTCTGTCGGTCGGGCTCTCTGACGGTGGTTTTCTTATTTTCTAAGACACCAAGAGACACACCCCCCCCACCTTATCTCTCTCCTTGCACGCGCACACACCAACACACACACTTCTCTCTCTTTATGCGCTCCATTCTACTGTCTGTAAGATTTTCCGCTTGAATCGTTTGCATGGCTGTTGGTTTGGCAGAGTCTTTGTACAGCTCCCATTCGAGTCTTTAAGGGAAAACAAAGGGCTGATCTAGTAGCCAAGGAGTACCAAATGACACATTATTACCCACAAAGACAAGGGTTTTATTGAAGCTGACGGTTCTCTCTCTTCTCCTCTCTCCTTCGTTCTCTCTCTTCTCTTCTTTCCTTCGTCCTCTCTTCCATCCTCTCTCCTTCGTCCTCTCTTCCATCCTCTCTCCTTCGTCCTCTCTTCCATCCTCTCTCCTTCGTCCTCTCTTCCATCCTCTCTCCTTCGTCCTCTCTTCCATCCTCTCTCCTTCGTCCTCTCTTCCAGCCTCTCTCCTTCGTCCTCTCTTCCAGCCTCTCTCCTTCGTCCTCTCTTCCAGCCTCTCTCCTTTGTCCTCCTCTCTCATCCTCCTCCTTCCTCTCTCTCTCCTTCATCCTCCCTCTCCCTCCTCTCTCCTTCGTCCTCTCTCTCATCCTCCTCCGTCCACTCTCTCCTTCGTCCTCTCTCTCCCTCCTCTCTCCTTCGTCCTCTCTCTCATCCTCCTCCGTCCACTCTCTCCTTCATCCTCCCTCTCCCTCCTCTCTCCTTCATCCTCTCTCTCATCCTCCTCCCTCCTCTCTCCCTCCGTCCTCTCTCTCCTTCGTCCTCTCTCTCCCTCCTCTCTCCTTCGTCCTCTCTCTCCCTCATCTCTCCTTCGTCCTCTCCCTCCCGCCTCCTACTTAGTAGTGTGAATGACTCTAGAACAGGGATCATCAACTAGATTCAGGCACAGGACCATTTATTTTTTCTTGAGGGGATGGTCGGGAGGGCTGGAACATAATTACAAATAAATTGACCGCAAGAATCCCAAACAGATATAATATTTGACTAAAACATAATCTATTCAAACCTTGTTTACATATGTATATGATCACGTGTCTCTCTATTATGCGTGGGAAACACATTTATAAAATTAGAATCACTTGGAGCTGATTTCCTGGTGTGTTTTTTAATGTCCAACAATGAAAATTCCCCAAAATTATATATATATATATATATAAAACCCTCGTCTTTGTGGGTAATAATGTGTCATTTGGTACTCCTTGGCTACTAGATCAGCCCTTTGTTTTCCCTTAAAGACTCGAATGGGAGCTGTACAAAGACTCTGCCATACTCTCTATATACATTTATACATATATATATTGGCCATATACCACACCTCCTTGGACCTTATATATAAGCAATAAGGTCCGAGGAGGTGTGGTATATGGCCAATATACAACGGCTAATGGCTGTTCTTAGGCACAACACATTGCGGAGTGCCTGGACACAGCCCTTAGCCGTGGTATATTGGCCATAAATAACAAACCCCAGAGGTGCCTTATTGCTATTATAAACTGTTTACCAACGTAATTAGAGCAGTAAAAATAAATATTTTGTCATACCCGACTGTCAGCCAATCAGCATTCAGCGCTCGAACCACCCAGTTTATAAATATATATAACCTGTGGGCCAAATTCGGTCGCAACGGGTCGCAAGCTGGGGAACCCTGCTCTAGAACCTCTCCCCTCCTTCTTCCACACACGTTGCTTAGTAGTGTGAATGACACTGATATCCAGTAAATGACTTTGATGCAGGATGTTTTTACTCAATCAGTGACCAACATTAACCCTTACCAAAATGTCTGTGTCATTCTGCCCCTCCAAAAGGGAAAGGAAAGGGGGACACCTAGTCAGTTGTACAACTGAATGCATTCAACTGAAATGTGTCCTCCACATTTAACCCAACCCCTCTGAATCAGAGAGGTGCGGGGGGCTGCCTTAATCGACATCCACGTATTTGGCACCCGGGGAACAGTGGGCTAACTGCCTTGTTCAGAGGCAGAACGACAGATTTTTACCTTGTCAGCTCGGGGATTCTAACCACTAGGTTACCAAAAAGATCATGAGATCAACGTTTGTGTGTATGTGTGTGTTTGTCACACTCGCCTGAATTGTCTCTGCCGGCTCTCTTATACCTCTCAATATGTCCAATCTTTCTCTCAGCTACCTTTTGATAATATCTGTTTTGTCGTACACCTCGAAGAGTTTCTCCTCTCCTCTGTTTCAGACACTCGTCTGCTGAGATCAGGAGACACTTCGGTGGGAACTATGGGTCCCCCCAGGTCTCCAAGCAACATAGTCGTCACAGCTCCATCGCATCAGTCTCCACTTGCTCCACCGTGGTGAGTTACAGTACTACTGTACAACTAACTAGACCCTTTCATGGGTAGAGGGAAATAGCACTATGGTGTACTATTTAGCTCCCCTTTAGGAGAAGGATTCTAACTGAGACTTTCCCACAGCATGTTGTGCTGTAGGCCTAATAATGTAATCCTAAAGAGGGATTTTCTCCCATGGACATTCAGTGACTCCTCACTTATTCTCTCTGTCTGTCTGGTCAGTCTGGTCAGTCTGGTCTGTCTGGTCTGTCTGTCTGTAAATCCGACCACAACTCTATCCTACTGATTCCTGCTTACAAGCAAAAATTAAAGCAGGAAGCACCAGTGACTCGGTCTATAAAAAAGTGGTCAGATGAAGCAGATGCTAAACTACAGGACTGTTTTCTATCACAGACTGGAATATGTTCCAGGATTCTTCCTATGGCATTGAGGAGTACACCCCATCAGTCACTGGCTTTATCAATAAGTGCATCGAGGACGTCGTCCCCACAGTGACTGTACGTACATACCCCAACCAGAAGCCATGGATTACAGGCAACATTCGCACTGAGCTAAAGGGTAGAGCTGCCGCTTTCAAGGTGCGGGACTCTAACCCGGAAGCTTACAAGAAATCCTGCTACGCCCTGCGACGAAACATCAAACAGGCAAAGCGTCAATACAGGGCTAAGATTGAATCATACTACACCGGCTCCAACGCTCGTCTTATGTGGCAGGGCTTGCAAACTATTACAGACTACAAAGGGAAGCACAGCTGCGAGCTGCCCAGTGACACGAGCCTACCAGACGAGCTAAATCACTTCTATGCTCGCTTCGAGGCAAGCACCACTGAGGCATGCATGAGAGCATCAGCTGTTCCGGATGACTGTGTGATCACGCTCTCCGTAGCCAACGTGAGTAAGACCTTTAAACAGGTCTACATTCACAAGGCTGCGGGGCCAGACGTATTACCAGGACTTGTGCTCCGGGCATGTGCTGACCAACTGGCAGGTGTCATCACTGACATTTTCAACATGTCCCTGATTGAGTCTGTAATACCAACATGTTTCAAGCAGACCACCATAGTCCCTGTGCACAAGAACACAAAGGCAACCTGCCTAAATGACTACAGACCCGTAGCACTCGCGTCCGTAGGCATGAAGTGCTTTAATGGCTCACATCAAGCCAGGCTGGTAATGGCTCACATCAACACCATTATCCCAGAAACCCTAGACCTACTCCAATTTGCATACCGCCCAAACAGATCCACAGATGATACAGTCTCTATTGCACTCCACACTGCCCTTTCCCACCTGGACAAAAAGGAACACCTATGTGAGAATGCTATTCATTGACTAGAGCTCAGCGTTCAACACCATAGTACCCTCAAAGCTCATCACTAAGCTAAGGATCCTGGGACTAAACACCTCCCTCTGCAACTGGATCCTGGACTTCCTGACGGGCCGCCCCCAGGTGGTGAGGGTAGGTAGCAACACATTTGCCACGCTGATCCTCAACACTGGAGCCCCCCAAGGGTGCGTGCTCAGTCCCCTCCTGTACTCCCTGTTCACCCACGACTGCATGGCCAGGCACGACTCCAACACCATCATTAAGTTTGCAGATGACACAACAGTGGGAGGCCTGATCCCCGACAACGACGAGACAGCCTATAGGGAGGAGGTCAGAGACCTGGCCGGGTGGTGCCAGAATAACAACCTAACCCTCAACGTAACCAACGCAACCAAGACTAAGGAGATGATTGTGGACTACAGGAAAAGGAGGACCGAGCACGCCCCCATTCTCATTGACGGGGCTGTAGTGGAGCAGGTTGAGAGCTTCAATTTCCTTGGTGTCCACATCACCAACAAACTAGAATGGTCCAAACACACCAAGACTGTCGTGAAGAGGGCACGACACAGGAAACTAAAATGATTTGGCATGGGTCCTGAGATCCTCAAAAGGTTCTACAGCTGCAACATCGAGAGCATCCTGACTGGTTGCATCACTGGACCTCCAGGACCTCTACACCAGGCGGTGTCAGAGGAAGCCCCTAAGAATTGTCAAAGACCCCAGCCACCCCAGTCATAGACTGTTCTCTCTACTACCGCATGGCAAGCGGTACTGGAGTGCCAAGTCTAGGACAAAAAGGCTTCTCAACAGTGTTTACCCCCAAGCCATAAGACTCCTGAACAGGTAATCAAACGGCTACCCAGACTATCTGCATTGTGCCCCCCCCAACC
This sequence comes from Salvelinus alpinus, assembly GCF_045679555.1. Lineage (NCBI taxonomy): Eukaryota > Metazoa > Chordata > Actinopteri > Salmoniformes > Salmonidae > Salvelinus > Salvelinus alpinus. The sequence goes on from NC_092104.1 coordinate 20,845,893, forward strand.
CCTCTTTTACGCTGCTGCTACTCTCTGTTTATCATATATGCATAGTCACTTTAACTATACATTCATGTACATACTACCTCAATTGGCCCGACCAACCAGTGCTCCCACACATTGGCTAACTGGACTATCTGCATTGTGCCCCCCGCCAAACCCCTCTTTTACACTACTGCTACTCTCTGTTCGTCATATATGCATAGTAACTTTAACCATATCTACATGTACATACTACCTCAATCAGCCTGACTAACCGGTGTCTGTATGTAGCCTCGCTGCTTTTATAGCCTCGCTACTGTATATAGCCTCGCTGCTGTTATTTTTCACTGTCTTTTTACTGTTGTTTTTATTTCTTTACTTACCTATTGTTCACCTAATACCTTTTTTGCACTATTGGTTAGAGCCTGTAAGTAAGCATTTCACTGTAAGGTCTACACCTGTTGTATTCGGCGCACGTGACAAACTTTGATTTGATCTGTCTGTCTCTCTGTCTTGTTTTAAGTGCACTAATACCTCTCTATATTCATCAGGCTTTAGGCGTCAAGTCTTTGTGTCTCTGACTGTCTGACTCACTGACTCTAGGCTTGAGCCCTTAGATATTTCTCTCTCTGCTGCTAGTCAGCTGACTAGGCCAGAGGAGGGAGAGTTGGCCCATCCCCTAGTTATTATGGTTAATCTTTAGCCTGCTTTGGAAATGGGTCAGGGCCCAGTCTACTGTAGAGGGATGGGACGGCCTGCTTACCTTCCAGCTTATACTGGCAAATCTGTTATATCTGTGGATTTGCGATGCGGGAGAGAGTTTATTTAATACCATAATCGAATGATATTTTCCCATGGTGCACCATCAGTGGAGGAGATCAGTGGAGCTCCAGGCAGATGTGTGGAATGATTATTTGTATGATTCATCTCTCTATTTGTAGGACTTATAATGATGAGTATTGTTATTAGTAAGTAATTTCCAAAATGATGGATCACGTGTGTGTTTGTGTTATGCTTGTCTGTGTATGCCCACTTTTGTCAGTGTACACTTGCTCGTTTGTATGGTTCTATCTCAAGAAACATAAAAGCTGATTGGAGGAGGCCTTGTTGATGTCACTTCCTGTAGACATGTGTTTTACCTCACTTGAACTTACTGCTGCTCCGTACCTAATCAACCCCTGGTCACTTCCCTTACCTACTTCATGTAGGGACCTAAAACCATTAGATGGGTATTAAGGATGATGGCTCCACGTTGCCCTCTGAAAGGCTAGGACTCAGTTCCACCATATTGCTTATACCTATCCAATCCTTTTACATCTACCGAGTGTCTTGGGGTGGAGGCTAGGAGTCACTTTGGAGTTGTGTAACAGTGTCTTTGAGTCTTGCAAGAGCTTGTGGTTAACTCTTCTAGAGGAAGAGAGTTGTCAGAAACCAGTAACTGCCAGTAGTCTGTACAGGCTGTAGGTTCTTGTTTCCGGAATCCGCCATTTTGTGAACTTCCCTCTTACATGTTGAGTATTTAGCGGGGTAAGTCTACTTCCAATTCAGTGTACCTGTGTTATATTTCTACTAACAGTCATCTAGAGACCTACACTTTTCTGTTTCAAATGTGTGAAGCATCCAGTGTTGTGAGGTTGGAGGTAGGTAATGTGGTGTTAGACTGCGTATTTGGTACAGACTGTACAGGGGTTCAGCTTGGGGAAGCAGGCTACGGGTTGTTCATTAGGCTGAAACGACACATTGCAGAGTTGGGTAGTATAGCTGTCTTACTGTTAGGGAAAGGCAAGATGTATCCTCAAATATATTTTTGACAAAATACTTAAACACCCCCAGAGTCAAGACAAAACTAAACACACATTTTGTATAAAAATCGATACTTTTTTACACGTATTGTAAAATATAATAACAAAATGCACAAAGTGATTGAAACATGTATTCCAGCATTAAAATTGCTTACTGCTTCAGGAGTAACAGTGTGGTAGTCTAATAGTCTGACTGCTGGTAGGGACAACAGCCTGTTGCTGGCCTGGCTGAGAGCACTACTCCAGAGTGCAGCATACCTGGGAGTTGGGACAGAGGCATGCATACATTTGAATGTATTTGTTTTATTTGGCTCCCATGCTAAGGAAGGGAAAGAGAATATATATTATGGAAGGAGATATGCAGCCCAAGTGTTAAAATATCTGCGGTTCACTAAAAGAAGTGAGGGAGAATTAGGATGCTTGTCCAGATTCACTCCTCACACTAAATACAATACAAACTATGAAGTCTTGAACCATCTGGTAAAGACAGCGTTTACAAAACAGATGGTAGCACAACAGTTCACGTTTTCTGGGCATTTTCATTTTAGTCTGTTGCGGTATGTTGCACACTAAAGCAGCCGGATATATGATCAGATATGCTGTCGCCTGCACAGGTTCCACTCTACAGCCCTCCCTGAGAAACAGCTGCGCTGCTCAGCTTTCAAACCATGCCCTCATATAGCCCCCGTATACAGCCCATAGAAATGAATAAAGATACAGATCTGGAATACGTATTTCTATAATGCAGCCTCTCATCTACGATAGTCATTGGATGGCCTTCTGTGGTGATAAAAAATCCTGTTTATTTCTTTGACTCTTATCACAGACTTGATTGGGATAAGGCTGGATGCTGTTGCATTGACTGTGGATATTTCTCTAACAATATGATGTGATTTAAGGGGAACATGCTCTTCTCTCCAGTTTGTAGAGTGGTGATTTATAGATATTCATCTCTTCTATAGTCTGATCTAAGCTCTTCTGAATTGCTCTCCAGATTATCCTCTATTCAGATCTTTCCTTGAGTTGGCAGATTTCTGAGCCACACTTCACACATTACCTTATAGTAACTACACTACTGTATATGTAACCCCACAGTTACTGCCATAGTGATGTAATTAGAACAGAATTTGGCAAGTTGCCTTTGACTACCATTCAGTTATTGTTTTGTGTGTTTTACAGCTTCCATGTGAAGAGTAATTCCATCGAACACCACAGTAGTTACAGAGTTAGCTACACAGCACAACACCAACTTAACAATAACTGTTGTGAGTTTTTGTCTGGAATTATGTTACACACGTGATACTTCTCTCTTCTGATCTGCGTTTGTTGGGTCTTTATGTCAATCATATGAGCTGTCATGAGGTGGACTCAGCCACCCCTTAGGAGTTAGAATATGGGGATAGTTGCCCAGGGGTTGCAGAGGGTTATGATGAGGATTTATACACTAACGTGATAAGAAATAAACCATTAAAAACGTATATCTAAATCCAAATATAGACTAACATGCAAGCACACAAATATACACACACATGCACATGTACAGTTTAAATGTAAAGTTTCTATGGAAAGTATATGAGCTCAGTCGTCTCGTTCCTTGACAGGTCTGAGGTTGTTGAGAGCAGAGTCGTGATCAAACCTGTCCTCCTCCTCCCAGCTCTAAAATGCCTATCTGCCTCTGTCTCTCTCTGTCTCTGTCTCTCTCTGCCTCTGTCTCGCTCTGCCTCTGTCTCGCTCTGCCTCTGTCTCGCTCTGCCTCTGTCTCGCTCTGCCTCTGTCTGTCTCTGCCTCTGTCTCTCTCTGCCTCTGTCTCTCTCTGCCTCTCTCTCTCTCCCTCTCGCTCTCTCTCTGTCTCTCTCTCATTAAAATAACATAAAATTGATCAGAAATACAGTGTAGACATTGCTAATGTTGTAAATAACTATTGTAGCTAGTTTATCATACTAAAAGGCTAATTGATCATTAGAAAACCCTTTTGAAATTATGTTAGCACAGCTGAAAACTGTTTTGCTGATTAAAGAAGCAATACAACTGGCCTTCTTTAGACTAGTTGAGTATCTGGAGCATCAGCATTTGTGGGTTCGATTACAGGCTCAAAATGGCCAGAAACAAAGCACTTTCTTTTGAAACTCCTCAGTCTATTCTTGTTCTGAGAAATGAAGGCTATTCCATGCGAGAAATTGCCAAGAAACTGAAGATCTCATACAACGCTGTATACTACTCCCTTCACAGAACAGCGCAAACTGGCTCTAACCAGAATAGAAAGAGGATGTGGAGGCCCCGGTGCCCAACTGAGCAAGAGGACAAGTACATTAGAGTGTCTAGTTTGAGAAACAGACACCTCACAAGTCCTCAACTGGCAGCGTCATTAAATAGTACCCCCTAAACACCAGTCTCAACGTCAACAGTGAAGAGGCGATTCCGGGATGATGGCCTTCCAGGCAGAGTTCCTCTGTCCAGTGTCTGTGTTCTTTTGCCCATCTTAATCTTTTCTTTTTATTGGCCAGTCTGAGATATGTCTTTTTCTTTGCAACTCTGCCTAGGCCAGCATCCCGGAGTCTTCTCTTCACTGTTGATGTTGAGACTAGTGAAAGAAATGTGTGTTTTTTGCCAATTTTAACTGCACACTTGTTGTTTGTGAACATTATTATTATATAATGTTGTATGTTTTTCCCCCAACACCACTTTCCATCAATTTTTAGAGCAGACCCTCATGCTAAATTATGTCAAAAGATTTTTTGAAATCAACAAAGCATGAGAAGGTTTTGTTTGTTTGCTTGTCAATTAGGGTGTGCAGGGTGAATACGTGGTCTGTCGCACGGTACTTAAAAAGTACATTTGACATTTGTTCAGTACATTGTTTTCAGTGAGAAAATGTACAAATCTGCTGTTAATGATAATGCAGAGGATTTCCCCAAGGTTTCTGTTGACGCATATCCCATGGTAGTTATTGGGGTCACATTTGTCTCCACTTTTGTGGATTGGGGTGATCAGTCCTTCTATAGAAATATTGGGAAGATGCCGCAGGCCTTTTGGTTGGAGGGTTTGTATTTTGTACTGTAGTTCATTCAAGGTAATTGGAGAATCCAGTGGGTTCTGGTCGTCTTTAATAGTTTCTAAGATTTGTATTTGATCATGTATATGTTTTTGCTGTTTCTTTTTTGTTATAGGGCCAAAGGTATTGGAGAAGTGGTTTACCCACACATCTCCGTTTTGGATAGATAACTCTTTGTGTTGTTTTTTGTTTAGTGTTTTACAATTTCCCCAGAAGGGGTTAGATCTTCCTCTCTACACCTCTCTCTCTATATACCTCCCTCTCTCTCTATGCCTCTCTCTCGCTCTGCCTCTCTCTCTCTATGACTCTCGCTCTCTCTCTATGCCTCTCTCTCTCTCTCTCGCTCTGCCTCTCTCTCTATGCCTCTCGCTCTCTCTCTCTGCCTCTCTCTCTATGCCTCATGCTCTCTCTCCCTCGCTCTCTCTGTATGCCTCTCTCTTCCTGCCCCTCTCTCTCTCTGTTTGTACTTTAAACAATGTGTTGTTAGGTTCTTGGTTTGTTTCCAGGCATTCCTTTCATTGAAGCCAGGGAAAACATATCTGGAATAATCTGACTCTATCAATGACACATTTAGATGCACTACAGTGGTTTATTCATAACCTTAAGAATGCCAACATGTAGTTGCGTGGTAACTTTGTGCCTTAACCGTTTCCTGCCTGTGCCCTCTGCATGAAACTATTTCTCTCTCTATTTTCTCCCTCTACCGCTCTTTCTCTGTCACCGTCTCCTTCGCCCCTTCTCTACTTCCTCTCTGATTCAGAGGGGTTGGGTTAAATGCGGAACACATATTTTAGTTGAATGCATTCAATGGTACAACTGACAAGGCATTCCCCTTTCCCTTTACATTAAGAACACCTTCCTAATCTTGAGTTGCACTCCCCCTTTTGCCGTCAGAACTGCCCCAATTTGTCTGGTCCTGGACTTTACAAGGTGTTGAGTGTTCCACAGGGATGCTGGCCCATGTTGACTCCAATGCTTCCCACAGTTGTCAAGATGGCTGGATGTCCTTTGGGTGGCGGACCATTCTTAATTCACACAGGAAACTGTTGAGCATGAAAAACCCAGCAGCGTTGCAGTTCTTGACACAAACTGGTGCACCTGGCACCTACTACCATACCCCGTTCAAAGGCACTTAAATCTTTTGTCTTGCCCATTCACCCTGAATGGCACACATGTTCAATCAACGTCTCAATTGTCTCAAGGCTTTAAAATCCTTCTTTAATCTGTCTCCTCCGCTTCATCTACACTGATTTGAAGTGGATTTAACAAGTGACCTCAATAATGTAATGGAGGAAAAGTTCATGTCTATGTCATGAAAAGAGCAGGTGTTCATAATGTTTTGTGCCCTTGCTGTATATAATAGTATGATATCTGTCTGTCTCTCCAGCCCCAGTCGTATGACGCGGTGGAGCCCTTGGACCTGGAAGAGTTTCTGATGTCACAGCTACGGAGTGGAGACTCCGCCCTCATGCAGGAGCTTGGAGATTTCCCCGACGACGACCTGGAAGTAGAACTGGTGGAGAAGGAGTGTCGGACCGTACGCCACTCTGTACCGGAGGAGGGGTGGGTCGCATGGTCACATGATCAATATAGAATAAACTCAACCATGTTACTAGATTGTTATGCCTATCAGATCCCCACATATCTAGGAGAGAGCAGGGAGCATCTAGAGTTCTGGATTAGACATTGATTTAAGCCTGGCTATTAGTCCAATAGTCCCAGTAACTTTCTCCACTATCAAACTATATCTGTGGCCAGATGACACCCCACCCACTAGTTCCCTAGGTCCCACTTATAATTTAATAGAATAAGTATACCTCAGAAGGCTCTTACAACCCAAGAGGGTGTGAAATAGTGAAAATATTCTGACAGTGGTATCTTATTGTTTTAGGATTGTCACTCACCTTGAACATGTTACAGATAGTGCTGATGAGATGGGAATGCAGAATGAGGGATAAAGATAGTGTGTGTATGTAATGAGTGTGTGTGCTTAACCTCCTTCTCATTCCCTCGCTGACCGCCTATATCTCTATAGGGTGGAGTTGGATTCCCATGTCAGGGACTGTGTTCAGAGTTACACCCAGCCCTGGCTGATGGTCAGCAGGAGGTACACTTCCTTTGATCAACTCTTACACACATTCAGGGGCTGCTTTCTTTCCTAATCTCCTTTCCCTTGTGACTACTGACCTGTAAAATGCTAGATATCTGTACGCTAGTGGTCACTAACCCTGGACTACCTGGAGAGCTACCTGGTGTGCAGCATGACTAAAGGCTGCACACCAAGTGGCTCAGTCTTCAGGACCAGGGTTGATGACCACTGGAGCAGACAACACAGTGGAAACCTATGCAGTGGTTTATACAGTGGAAGCCTGTGCAGTGGTTTCCTTCTCAGATGCAGCACCAAGGCTGTCTGTCTGGTCTGTCTGTCTGTCTACAGAGAGATGTCTGAGAGACAGTGATAGACAGAGGGGTTATCTTCACACATACCACACACTGATTACTTATCACAGCCTAGGCCCACTGTCTACTGCTGGCACACATACACTACCGGTCAAAAGTTTTAGAATACCTACTCATTCAAGGGTTTTTCTTTATTTTTACTATTTTTTACATTGTAGAAAAGTAGTGAAGACATCAAAACTATGAAATAACACATATGGAATCATGTAGTAAACAAAAAAGTGTTAAACAAGTCAAAATATATTTTATATTTGAGATTCTTCAAATAGGCACCCTTTGCCTTGATGACAGCTTTGCACACTCTTGACATTCTCTCAGCCATCTTCACCTGGAATGCTTTTCCAACAGTCTTTTCCTTCACACTGCGTTCCGACTCATCCCAAACCATCTCAATTTGGTTGAGGTCTGGGGGTTGTGGAGGCCAGGTCATCTGATGCAGCACTCCATCACTCTCCTTCTTGGTAAAATAGCCCTTAGCCTGAAGGTGTGTTGGGTCATTGTCCTGTTGAAAAATAAATGATAGTCCCACTGAGCGCAAACCAGATGAGATGGCGTATCGCTTCAGAATGCTATGGTAGCCATGCTGGTTAAGTGTGCCTTGAATTCTAAATAAATCACAGACAGTGTCAGCAGCAAAGCACCCCCACACCATAACACCTCCTCCTCCATGCTTGACGGTGGGAAATACACATGCGGAGATCATCCGTTCACCCACACGCGTCTCACAAAGACACAGCGGTTGGAACCAACAATCTTAATTTTCACTCCAGACCAAAGTACACATTTCCATCGGTCTAATGTCCATTGCTCGTGTTTCTTGGCCCAAGCAAGTCTCTTCTTATTATTGGTGTCCTTTAGTAGTGGTTTCTTTGCAGCAAATCGACCATGAAGGCCTGATTCACGCAGTCTCCTCTGAACAGTTGATGTTGAGATGTGTCTGTTACTTGTTCTCTGTGAAGCATTTATTTGGGCAGCAATCTGAGGTGCAGTTAACTCTAATGAACTTGTCCTCTGCAGCAGAGGTAATTCTGGGTCTTCCATTCCTGTGGCGGTCCTCATGAGAGCCAGTTTCATCATAGCGCTTGATGGTTTTTACGACTGCACTTGAAGAAACTTTAAAAGTTCTTGACATTTTCCGTATTGACTGAACTTCATGTCTTAAAGTAATGATGGACTGTCATTTCTCTTTGCTTATTTGAGCTGTTCTTGCCATAATATGGACTTGGTCTTTTACCAATTAGAGCTATCTTCTGTTTACCACCCATACCTTGTCACAACACAAATGATTGGCTCAAACGCATTAAGAAGGAAAGAAATTTCACAAATTAACTTTTAAGAAGGCACACCTGTTAATTGAAATGCATTCCAGGTGACTACCTCATGAAGCTGGTTGAGAGAATGCCAAGAGTGTGCAAAGCTGTCATCAAGGCAAAGTGTCGCTATTTGAAGAATCTCAAATATAAAATACATTTTGATTTGTTTAACACTTTTTTGGTTACTACATGATTCCATATGTGTTTTTTCATAGTTGTGATGTCTTCACTATTATTCTACAATGTAAAAATATAGAAAAACCCTTGAATGAGTAGGTGTTCCAAAACGTTTGACCGGTAGTGTACACACACACATTCAGTCTCCTGGTCAGGGTTTTCATCCACATCCTGGGGCTTTGTGTCTATGTGGGGGGTGGAATACTACATCTAATCTGCCCTGATAAGATGAAAAAGCTGTGTGTGTGTGTGTATGCGCATAGGTGCCAGGGAGATAGTTGGAGTGCATATTCGGAGCGGGCAAGTCTACACAAAACTCTGCAGAAACAGACATTTGAGTCTGATGTCCAGCCAGAGAAACTAGAGACACCGGTAAGCACAATATACACAACAGTGCATACACAACAACAACAAAAAAGGGCATTCCAAAATATATCCGGGTTTGGGTCCGTAAGGAGCAGTTTTGTCAGTCCCATTGTTATCAGTGGACCAACGTGTATTCAGAGTGTACTGTAGTAGGACATTCAGGTATCAGATCCAAAGATTACATTACGGAAGGAAATAATCAGAGAAACATAATACCCTGGGTTTTCTATCAGAGAAAGATGACATGCCCAACATGAAACCTGAATACTAGAGTTGTTTCAAGCTACATCTCCTGATTCCTCAGATCGATAGATATAGATTGTCTTTTAGTTTTAGAATCTCTGTTCTTGTGAGGAAATTCTAATCAGTGTGCAATGAAAGGAGAGAAAGAAGTAGAGAAAATGAGAGTGAGAGAACAGAGCGAGGGAACCATAGAAAGTGAGACGGAGGGGGAGGGGTTGGAGGGGGAGGGGTTGGAGATGTTGTGGTGGTTGGGGAGGTGGAGGGGGGGTGGTTGGGGAGGTGTTGCGGAGCGGTTGGGGAGCGGAGAGGCTGGGGAGGTGTTGGGGAGCGGAGTGGTGTTGCGGAGCGGTTGGGGAGCCTGGGGAGGGGGAGCGAGGGGAGGTGTTTGGGAGGGGAAGGGTTTGGGGAGCAGAGCGGTTGGGGAGGTGTTGCGGAGCGGTTGGGAGCGGAGGGGTTGGGGAGCGGTTGGAGAGGGGAAGGGTTTGGGGAGGTGTTTGGGAGCGGAGCGGTTGGGGAGGTGTTTGGGAGCGGTTGGGGAGGGGAAGGGTTTGGGGAGCGAGGGGAGGTGTTTGGGAGCGGAGCGGTTTGGGAGGTGTTGGGGAGCGGAGCGGTTGGGGAAGGGTTTGGGGAGGGGAAGGGTTTGGGGAGCATAACACTGAACACAGACGTGTTTTTCCTGTTTCTATTACCTCCATCCTGGCACCGTCTCCCTCATGTCTACCCAGCCTGACCTGCACACAATGAGACGTGAATATTCATATAGTCCCCCTCTGCTTCCGACCTGCCCCAGCCAACATCCAGCTCTCTGTCCTGCCAAATCTCCAGCCAGCACCCAGCCAACCCCTCCTCCAGCCCCCTTCTCCAGCCCCCCACCTCTGTCAGTCCATAGACCCAAACTCAAATCTCCAAGCCCTGACAGTGAAGTCCCACTCCCAAGTCCCAAGGTCCATTCCCAGCTCCTCAGCCCCAGCCCCATCCCCCAGCCTTACCAAGTCCTAATCACCCAAACCAAAGACCCTTGTTCCAGCCGTGTTTTTCCCATCCGCTCCAGGCCAAAGAGAGAGAGAGAGGGAGAGAGGGGAAGAACTGGCCTATTGTCAGTCAGCCTCTAATGGTCCCCTGCTTCACACTGGTCATTAGTAATCCTGTGGGATAGGGGCACAGCTAAGCAGGGCTGGGGGTGTGGAGGTTAGATGGAAGATGGATGGATGTTTCCCCTTTAAATTTTAGGATTGTTGAAGAAGACAAAATCATTGAGTAATATTCAACGAAATATTTGAATCTAAATTAGGCAGATTTACTGCAGGATTGCAACAGAGAAGAGGAATGAAGGGTGAGGGGGGGTGCTGTGAGGAGGAAGGGTGTTGGTGGGGGGGTGCTGTGAGGAGGAAGGGGGTTGGTAGGGTGAGGGGGGGTGCTGTGAGGAGGAAGGGGGTTGGTGGGGGGGTGCTGTGAGGAGGAAGGGGGTTGGTGGGGAGGTGCTGTGAGGAGGAAAGGGGTTGGTGGGGTGGAGGGGGGGTGCTGTGAGGAGGAAGGGGGTTGGTGGGGTGCTGTGAGGAGTTTGGTAGGGTGGAGGGGGGGTGCTGTGAGGAGGAAGGGGGTTGGTGGGGTGGAGGGGGGGTGCTGTGAGGAGGAAGGGGGTTGATGGGGGGGGGGGTGCTGTGAGGAGGAAGGGGGTTGGTGGGGGGGTGCTGTGAGGAGGAAGGGGGTTGGTGGGGAGGGTACTGTGAGGAGGAAGGGGGTTGGTGGCGGCGGTGCTGTGAGGAGGAAGGGGGTTGGTGGAGGGGGGGGGGTGCTGTGAGGAGGAAGGGGGTTGGTGGGGGGTGCTGTGAGGAGGAAGGGGGTTGATGGGGAGGGTGCTGTGACGAGGAAGGGGGTTGGGGGGGAGGTGCTGTGAGGAAGAAGGGGGTTGGTGGAGGGGGGGGGGGTGCTGTGAGGAGGAAGGGGGTTGGTGGGGAGGGTGCTGTGAGGAAGAAGGGGGTTGGAGGGGGGGGGGGTGCTGTGAGGTGGAAGGGGGTTGGTGGGGGAGGTGCTGTGAGGAGGAAGGGGGTTGGTGGGGGGGTGCTGTGAGGAAGAAGGGGGTTGGTGGGTTGGAGGGGAGGGGGGGTGCTGTGACGAGGAAGTGGGTTGGTGGGGGGGTGCTTTGAGGAGGAAGGGGGTTGGGGGGGAGGTGCTGTGAGGAGGAAGGGGGTTGGTGGGGGGGGTGCTGTGAGGAGGAAGGGGGTTGGTGGGGAGGGTGCTGTGAGGAAGAAGGGGGTTGGTGGGGTGGAGGGGGGGGGGGTGCTGTGAGGAGGAAGGGGGTTGGTGGGGTGGATGGGGGGGTGCTGTGAGTAGGAAGGGGGTTGGTGGGGGGTGCTGTGAGGAGGAAGGGGGTTGGTGGGGGGTGCTGTGAGGAGGAAGGGGGTTGGTGGGGAGGTGCTGTGAGGAAGAAGGGGGTTGGTGGGGGGTGCTGTGAGGAGGAAAGGGGTTGGTGGGGTGGAGGGGGGGTGCTGTGAGGAGGAAGGGGGTTGGTAGGGTGGAGGGGGGGTGCTGTGAGGAGGAAGGGGGTTGGTGGGGTGGGTGCTGTGAGGAGGAAGGGGGTTGGTAGGGTGGAGGGGGGGGTGCTGTCAGGAGGAAGGGGGTTGGTGGGGGGTGCTGTGAGGAGGAAGGGGGTTGGTGGAGTGGAGCGGGTGTGTGCTGTGAGTAGGAAAGGGGTTGGTGGGGGGTGCTGTGAGGAGGAAGGGGGTTGGTGGGGAGGGTGCTTTGAGGAAGAAGGGGGTTGGTGGGGTGGAGAGGGGGTGCTGTGAGGAGGAAGGGGGTTGGTGGGGTGCTGTGAGGAGGTTGGTGGTGGAGGGGGGGTGCTGTGAGGAGGAAGGGGGTTGGGAGATGCTGTGAGGAGGAAGTGGGTTGGTGGGGGTGCTGTGAGGAGGAAGGGGGTTTGTGGGGGGTGCTGTGAGGAGGAAGGGGGTTGGTGGAGGGGGGGGGGGTGCTGTGAGGAGGAAGGGGGTTTGTGGGGGGTGCTGTGAGGAGGAAGGGGGTTGGTGGGGGGTGCTGTGAGGAGGAAGGGGGTTGGTGGGGGGTGCTGTGAGGAGGAAGGGGGTTGGTGGAGGGGGGGGGGGGTGCTGTGAGGAGGAAGGGGGTTTGTGGGGGGTGCTGTGAGGAGGAAGGGGGTTGGTGGGGGGTGCTGTGAGGAGGAAGGGGGTTGGGGGGTGCTGTGAGGAGGAAGTGGGTTGGTGGGGGAGGTGCTGTGAGGAGGAAGGGGGTTGGTGGGGGGGGTGCTGTGAGGAGGAAGGGGGTTTGGTGGGGAGGGTGCTGTGAGGAAGAAGGGGGTTGGTGGGGTGGAGGGGGGGGGGTGCTGTGAGGAGGAAGGGGGTTGGTGGGGTGGATGGGGGGGTGCTGTGAGTAGGAAGGGGGTTGGTGGGGGGTGCTGTGAGGAGGAAGGGGGTTGGTGGGGGGTGCTGTGAGGAGGAAGGGGGTTGGTGGGGGGTGCTGTGAGGAGGAAGGGGGTTGGGGGGTGCTGTGAGGAGGAAGGGGGTTGGTGGGGGGGGTGCTGTGAGGAGGAAGGGGGTTTGGTGGGGAGGGTGCTGTGAGGAAGAAGGGGGTTGGTGGGGTGGAGGGGGGGGGTGCTGTGAGGAGGAAGGGGGTTGGTGGGGTGGATGGGGGGGTGCTGTGAGTAGGAAGGGGGTTGGTGGGGGGTGCTGTGAGGAGGAAGGGGGTTGGTGGGGGGTGCTGTGAGGAGGAAGGGGGTTGGGGGGTGCTGTGAGGAGGAAGTGGGTTGGTGGGGGAGGTGCTGTGAGGAGGAAGGGGGTTGGTGGGGGGGGTGCTGTGAGGAGGAAGGGGGTTTGGTGGGGAGGGTGCTGTGAGGAAGAAGGGGGTTGGTGGGGTGGAGGGGGGGGGTGCTGTGAGGAGGAAGGGGGTTGGTGGGGTGGATGGGGGGGTGCTGTGAGTAGGAAGGGGGTTGGTGGGGGGTGCTGTGAGGAGGAAGGGGGTTGGTGGGGGGTGCTGTGAGGAGGAAGGGGGTTGGTGGGGAGGTGCTGTGAGGAAGAAGGGGGTTGGTGGGGTGGAGGGGGGGGGGTGCTGTGAGGAGGAAAGGGGTTGGTGGGGTGGAGGGGGGATGCTGTGAGGAGGAAGGGGGTTGGTAGGGTGGAGGGGGGGTGCTGTGAGGAGGAAGGGGGTTGGTGGGGTGGGTGCTGTGAGGAGGAAGGGGGTTGGTAGGGTGGAGGTGGGGGTGCTGTGAGGAGGAAGGGGGTTGGTGGAGTGGAGCGGGTGTGTGCTGTGAGTAGGAAAGGGGTTGGTGGGGGGTGCTGTGAGGAGGAAGGGGGTTGGTGGGGAGGGTGCTTTGAGGAAGAAGGGGGTTGGTAGGGAGGGTGCTGTCAGGAAGAAGGGGGTTGGTGGGGTGGAGGGGGGGGGGGTGCTGTGAGGAGGAAGGGGATTGGGGGGGAGGTGCTGTGAGGAAGAAGGGGGTTGGTGGGGTGCTGTGATGAGGTTGGTAGGGTGGAGGGGGGGTGCTGTGAGGAGGAAGGGGATTGGGGGGTGCTGTGAGGAGGAAGGGGGTTGGTGGAGGGGGGGGGGTGCTGTGAGGAGGAAGGGGGTTGGTGGGGGGTGCTGTGAGGAGGAAGGGGGTTGGGGGGGAGGTGCTGTGAGGAAGAAGGGGGTTGGTGGAGGGGGGGGTGCTGTGAGGAGGAAGGGGGTTGGGGGTGCTGTGAGGAGGAAGTGGGTTGGTGGGGGAGGTGCTGTGAGGAGGAAGGGGGTTGGTGGGGGGGGTGCTGTGAGGAAGAAGGGGGTTGGTGGGGTGGAGGGGGGGGGTGCTGTGAGGAGGAAGGGGGTTGGTGGGGGTGCTGTGAGGAGGAAGGGGGTTGGTGGGGGGTGCTGTGAGGAAGAAGGGGGTTGGTGGGGTGCTGTGAGGAGGTTGGTAGGGTGGAGGGGGGGTGCTGTGAGGAAGAAGGGGGTTGGTGGGGTGCTGTGAGGAGGTTGGTAGGGTGGAGGGGGGTGCTGTGAGGAGGAAGGGGGTTGGGGGGTGCTGTGAGGAGGAAGGGGGTTGGTGGGGAGGTGCTGTGAAGAGGAAGGGGGTTGGTGGGGGAGGTGCTGTGAGGAGGAAGGGGGTTGGTGGGGTGGAGGGGGGTGCTGTGAGGAGGAAGGGGGTTGGTAGGGTGGAGGGGGGTGCTGTGAGGAGGAAGGGGGTTGATGGGGGGGTGCTGTGAGGAAGAAGGGGGTTGGTGGGGTGGAGGGGGGGGTGCTGTAAGGAGGAAGGGAAGGGTGGAGGGGGGGTGCTGTGAGGAGGAAGGGGGTTGATGGCGGGGGTGCTGTGAGGAGGAAGGGGGTTGGTGGGGTGGGTGCTGTGAGGAGGAAGGGGGTTTGTGGGGGGTGCTCTGAGGAGGAAGGGGGTTGGTGGGGAGGGTGCTGTGAGGAAGAAGGGGGTTGGTAGGGGTGATGTTGGTGGTGGTTGAAAACAGGACACAGCCTGAGAACTCAGAGCTGTCTAGTCATGTAGCTCAGTTGGAGTCTGATTCCATATGGACTTAGTACTCCCTGATTAACTATGATCTCTCCATGGTGGTAGGGGGCACCCTTTCACTTAGAAGTTACTGGGCTCCCCTGGAGTTGAAACCCAATAGTTATGGATTCCATGAGCTTGTCTCGATTCTCTTGATGTTCACACACAGTTAATCATCTATGGATGTCTTATCCACTGCGATAGCATAGCAAGTTACCGGCCTATACACTTAAAGTGCTGCAATTATTTGGAACACTGATTTAGGTCTACATGCAATACACTTGAGTAAAATTATTTTGTTGGGAGAATTCAACATTATTTGGGGATTTTGTCTCTCTTCCATCCTCTCCCTGCCCTCCTCTCTCTCCCTGCCCTCCTCTCGCTCCCTGTCCTCCTCTGTGTCCTAATACCAGTCATTATTATTACAGGTGAAGTCCCCGTCCCTGTCTTCCTCTCTCTACTAATACCAGTCATTATTAATACTATTACAGGTGAAGTCCCCGTCCCTGGCGGTACTGAGTGATGACTCCAGCAGGACCCTGACCTCCTCTGACTTTGACCTCCGCTCTGGTCTGACCCCTGACCCCAGAGTGGAGGGGCTGCTGCACTTCAGTAACCATGACGACCTGGACAGGTTCAACCAGGAAGCCCGGCAGGGGAACCGCCACCCTGAGCTGTTTGCCCTGTACCCACCCGCCGACGACGTGAGAGAGGGACACACACATATAAATACAGTCAATGTTTCTGTGCATGCTTGACTTGAATTGAGTGGCTAGATCCATGACATTCCTTTGGTATTCCAGGATGATGCAGTGGAGATCCGGCCCATTCCCGACTGTCCCAAAGAGCACATGGGCGACCGGATCATCATCCGGTGTCAGGCCATCAAGTATGGGAATTACACTACCTTTCACAGAAGGAAAATAACTGTTTGCCTCTAGCTAACTAGCTACCTCTATGTGAGAATCAACATGTTGTGTGGGACAGGGTGGCAGAGAGAGGGAAGGTGTGTAGCCCACAGAAAGTTTGTGTGACAAGGAGAAGATTATCTCACAATATGAATGATGGGGAAATGTTCCCAGCATTTAGCATGCATTTGTCTGCTACTGCTACTGACAGACCATTGTTAAGTTGGAGACCATTCAGTTTGGTCTGAACCTTAGCCTGTAGCCTGGGAGCTCTGCAGTACAGTGGTTGTTACCTTTCCTTTAGACCAGGGGTGTCAAACTCATCTTGCCCTGGGGGCCGCATTCGGTCTTCAGTGAGGTCCGGAGGGCCGCATTGAAAATTTGTTGCATTTCCTCTACATCAAAATTGGAAACTGAATTGTTCTCTATCCATCGTTCTGGGAATTTTCTATGTCTAGCTTTCATTCTGGTGATTATTAGCGAGCTGGGCACAATCTACAAATTGTTTGTTTCAATTTGATTTGAGTCATTTTAAAGTATACTGAGTTCATTTTATTTTTTACTCAAACCACACGCGGGCCTGATTGGACACTCTCGTTTGCACAAGTTCAGCCGCCTTCATCATGCATCGTTTAACAAAGTCACCGTCGGAATACGGCTTCGATGCTAATGCTATTTCGCTAGCAATTAGGTAGCTGGCTTTTACCGCTGCTTCACTGACTTCTCGGCTCTGGATGAAAGTTGACTGCTGTTTCCTCAGACCCGCCAGCAATTCGTTAATCTTATCTCTTCTCAGTTGTCCTTGCAAGCCGTCATATTTTTCGCTGTGATGAGTCTCGTAGTGGCGTCGAATATTATATTCCTTCAATACCGAAACTTGTTGCAAACACACCAAGCACGAAGGTTTTCCGTGCATCTCTGTAAATAAATAGGACGTGGTCCATTTTTCTTTGAAAATTCTACACTCCTTATCTACTTTTCTCCGTTTGGATAACGACATTTTGGCTAATGAGGGTGTAGCGGAGAGGTAGAGACCAAGGTATTAACAACGTCGTAACAAGCAGCAGATGGCGCATTGATACCGTCTGCTGTTTTCAGTCTGTCTCAGTGATGCGGCTTGTCTTCTACTCTGATGGAAAGAGTGCGCCCCTTAGCGGATAATCCATGAATTGCAGCGAATTAAAAATATTAATTCCATGTCTTTTATGCATTTTTTCCACTTTCAAATTATCCTGCGGGCCTGATCGAACCTCCTTGGGGGCCGGTTCCGGCCCGCGGGCCGTATGTTTGACACCCCTGCTTTAGACCATCACTTTCTGTGAGACACGTTCCCTTTCTCTCCCTCTCTTACACACTTTCTGTGGGCTAGTATCTCTCTGTCTCTCTTGTTCTCTGTCTCTCGCTGTCTCTCTCTCTTGCTCTCTCTCTCTCTCTCTCTGTTCTCTCTCTGTTCTCTCTCTCTCTTTCTGCTTCTCCCACACCGTAAAGCTGCCAAAGGTTTCAGCTAAGTTCTTTATCATCTCTAAACATTGTTTTGGCAGCTGTTTGTCCCAACTTTCAGTGGGGCTTATCACTGGATTGGCTCAGTTCCAAGTCTCAATGCTGAGAGTGCATACACCAACAATCCATATTTCTGTTGAGTATCCTGAGTTGATAAATAGAATCAAATGAAATGTATTCACCACATACACAATTGCAGCAAAATGCTTATGTGCTTTCTCAATCAACAATGCAGAACTTTATAGAATTGATAAAATGTCATAATACGTCAGGCTTATTGACAATGTTTGCTGGCTGGTCGACACACTGCTGTGAAATGACAGGCTGATCTATTTTCTCCCCTGTCCTCCATAGGTTTGAGATTGACATTGAACCACTGTTTGCTACCCTGGCTCTGTACGACCTGCGAGAGAAGAAAAAGGTACAGTAGGGTTTCCTTCTGAAGGGTTTCCACAGTGCTGAATTCTTTGGCCCACTGTGTGTTATAAGGTCAGGAAGAATCACATGACCTTCATTGAGGTTAATGCGTGTAAAGGACAAGACGCACCATAGCGAACGTGGGCCGTGCGCAGTAGATCACGCGCTGGTTGTCGGCGAACAGTTGTGATTCAACATGTACGATAGTCAGGAAATGTTCTAAGCAGTTCGTCGGCAAGGTGTGCTTCATCTTTAGGTGATTTCATGACCAGTGTGTCAGGTTTGTGTTGCTGGTCACTGAAGTGATGGATCAGTGGGATATCCGAAGACTTTAGCCACAGGAGACAGAACGTCCAGAAGCCCTGGGACTGAGAGGCTTCTCCAGTAGACCAAGCATAGCCGTGTTCATACAACCAACCCATCTGAATCACACTGTACTCTCCTATCCAAACACAGTTCTGTTAGCCAAAACTAGTAGCATGTGTGTGTTATGGACTTGCACAGCCGGATGGTTTTTGGATTGGATTTAGCGTTTTAAGGTTCAAGGGCGTTTGAATTTGAGCCATTGACCTTTTGGTGGTCTGGCCACACTGCATCCTGGTTGGGCAGTCTCAAAGTGCTAGTCTTTTTCTACTGCCTTTCCCTTTATTATATACTGCATCTCCTGCATGGCGAGGGAACCAGATGATGCTCTTCTCCATAATATCCATAAGGCACAATGTTATGGTGGAGGTTAACACAACATCCTCTTAATTGAATTCATTAGAGGAGGACGTAGATGGGCCTGAAAAAGGCACCATGTTGTAGGCCCATGAAACATCCCCCAGTTATGGAACAGGATGACATACTGTCCAGCTTGTTGAACTAATTACACTTGACATTACTCAATCTGGAACAGAGGGGTTTGGTGACGGGTTCTTTCACTCTCTTTCTGTCTCGCTCTCTCTCTCTCTCTCTCTCTGTCTCGCTCTCTCTCTCTCTCTCTCTCTCTCTCTCGGTCTGTCCCTCCATGTCTGTCTGTCTCTCTATTTCTCTCTTTCACCATCTCTTTACTGTTTCTCTGCAATGAAATGCAGTTTTGGTTTCACATCTGGGAAATATGCAGCAGATGTTGATATAGTTCGCTGGCAACATTTCTCTAATCCTGTCCTGCCCTGACCGACTGACAGATGGTTACAGTACACACTACCAAAACAACCGGTATATGAAAGATTATTACAGCGAAGATGGTTATGATTATTAGGCCAACCATGGTGTGTGTATTGTAGGCCTACAGTAGAATATGATCATGGTGCATCCAGGGGATTGGGAGGTTTATGCCAGATGTTTAGAACACAGCCAGCAATCATCAGCTGTGCTGTGTTTCATCAAAATGAATATGAAGTCCTGTGGAATGCTTGGCTTTTAAAGTTAATACACTGCGATGCCGTCACAATGTAGACCACATTAACGGTTTAAATTTGAAGCGTTGTCCCAAATATACACACACACACACACACACACACACACACACACACACACACACACACACACACACACACACACACACTTCCCCACTTAACACATTTAGAACTGTCACACTCTTCTGTCTGCTTCAGATTAAACATGAGAGAGACCGAGGAAGAGATCCATGCTGTGTTATGTTGTGTGCTAGCAGCAGCATCAGTCCTGCTAGGAAGTGTTAAACACTGTTGTAGAGGACTCATACTGTGACTTGTGGAATGAGGAGGTTGTAAATGGGTTTGTAATGGGACCTAACATGACACTCCCAGCGTACAGGGTCACCGTAGGGTTATCCTCTTCTCAGGACACAGTCACAAGGGAGGAGCCGTAGAAACAGAGGCTCTTTCTCAATTTGTCTTTCCCCGATTCGTTACATCCTCTCTCCTTGCCTCCTTCTCAAAGTGTATGGGACAAAAAGATCCCATGTCCATCCCCTTAACATTTTCTCCTCTAAAAGGAAGAAGTGTACATCCCTTCAAGACGTTACATTCACTGAAAACACTTTGTGAGATCTCTGCCTGGGACAGTTAGCATGTCACATCTATGACAGTGTTATGTATTCTGTATGATGATGATGAGTACAGGTAAAGTGTTACGAAACATTCAATAATGACACTGCAGAGATGAATAATTTCTTATGCATTCATAAGGACACTTACAGAAAAGTGTTCCATAACTTTGTATCCAGAATACCACAGAAATGTTGTGTGGTCATTCCTAGAGCCAGACTACTGTCTGTGTGGTATTACAGTAGGGCCAGACTACTGTCTGTGTGGTATTACAGTAGGGACAGACTACTGTCTGTGTGGTATTACAGTAGGGACAGACTACTGTCTGTGTGGTATTACAGTAGGGACAGACTACTGTCTGTGTGGTCATTCCTAGAGCCAGACTACTGTCTGTGTGGTATTACAGTAGGGACAGACTACTGTCTGTGTGGTATTACAGTAGGGCCAGACTACTGTCTGTGTGGTATTACAGTAGGGCCAGACTACTGTCTGTGTGGTATTACAGTAGGGACAGACTACTGTCTGTGTGGTATTACAGTAGGGACAGACTACTGTCTGTGTGGTATTACAGTAGGGACAGACTACTGTCTGTGTGGTATTACAGTAGGGACAGACTACTGTCTGTGTGGTATTACAGTAGGGACAGACTACTGTCTGTGTGGTATTACAGTAGGGACAGACTACTGTCTGTGTGGTATTACAGTAGGGACAGACTACTGTCTGTGTGGTATTACAGTAGGGACAGACTACTGTCTGTGTGGTATTACAGTAGGGACAGACTACTGTCTGTGTGGTATTACAGTAGGGACAGACTACTGTCTGTGTGGTATTACAGTAGGGACAGACTACTGTCTGTGTGGTATTACAGTAGGGACAGACTACTGTCTGTGTGGTATTACAGTAGGGACAGACTACTGTCTGTGTGGTATTACAGTAGGGACAGACTACTGTCTGTGTGGTATTACAGTAGGGACAGACTACTGTCTGTGTGGTATTACAGTAGGGACAGACTACTGTCTGTGTGGTATTACAGTAGGGACAGACTACTGTCTGTGTGGTATTACAGTAAGGACAGACTACTGTCTGTGTGGTATTACAGTAGGGACAGACTACTGTCTGTGTGGTATTACAGTAGGGACAGACTACTGTCTGTGTGGTATTACAGTAGGGACAGACTACTGTCTGTGTGGTATTACAGTAGGGACAGACTACTGTCTGTGTGGTATTACAGTAGGGACAGACTACTGTCTGTGTGGTATTACAGTAGGGACAGACTACATTACATTACATTTAAGTCATTTAGCAGACGCTCTTATCCAGAGCGACTTACAAGTTGGTGCATTCACCTTATGATATCCAGTGGAACAACCACTTTACAATAGTGCATCTAACTCTTTTAAGGGGGGGGGGGTTAGAAGGATTACTTTATCCTATCCTAGGTATTCCTTAAAGAGGTGGTGTTTCAGGTGTTTCCGGAAGGTGGTGATTGACTCCGCTGACCTGGTGTCGTGGGGGAGTTTGTTCCACCATTGGGGTGCCAGAGCAGCGAACAGTTTTGACTGGGCTGAGCGGGAGCTGTACTTCCTCAGAGGTAGGGAGGCGAGCAGGCCAGAGGTGGATGAACGCAGTGCCCTTGTTTGGGTGCAGGGCCTGATCAGAGCCTGAAGGTACGGAGGTGCCGTTCCCCTCACAGCTCCGTAGGCAAGCACCATGGTCTTGTAGCGGATGCGAGCTTCAACTGGAAGCCAGTGGAGAGAGCGGAGGAGCGGGGTGACGTGAGAGAACTTGGGAAGGTTGAACACCAGACGGGCTGCGGCGTTCTGGATGAGTTGTAGGGGTTTAATGGCACAGGCAGGGAGCCCAGCCAACAGCGAGTTGCAGTAGTCCAGACGGGAGATGACAAGTGCCTGGATTAGGACCTGCGCCGCTTCCTGTGTGAGGCAGGGTCGTACTCTGCGAATGTTGTAGAGCATGAACCTACAGGAACGGGTCACCGCCTTGATGTTAGTTGAGAACGACAGCGTGTTGTCCAGGATCACGCCAAGGTTCTTAGCACTCTGGGAGGAGGACACAATGGAGTTGTCAACCGTGATGGCGAGATCATGGAACGGGCAGTCCTTCCCCGGGAGGAAGAGCAGCTCCGTCTTGCCGAGGTTCAGCTTGAGGTGGTGATCCGTCATCCACACTGATATGTCTGCCAGACATGCAGAGATGCGATTCGCCACCTGGTTATCAGAAGGGGGAAAGGAGAAGATTAATTGTGTGTCGTCTGCATAGCAATGATAGGAGAGACCATGTGAGGATATGACAGAGCCAAGTGACTTGGTGTATAGCGAGAATAGGAGAGGGCCTAGAACAGAGCCCTGGGGGACACCAGTGGTGAGAGCACGTGGTGCGGAGACAGATTCTCGCCACGCCACCTGGTAGGAGCGACCTGTCAGGTAGGACGCAATCCAAGCGTGGGCCGCGCCGGAGATGCCCAACTCGGAGAGGGTGGAGAGGAGGATCTGATGGTTCACTGTATCAAAGGCAGCCGATAGGTCTAGAAGGATGAGAGCAGAGGAGAGAGAGTTAGCTTTAGCAGTGCGGAGCGCCTCCGTGACACAGAGAAGAGCAGTCTCAGTTGAATGACTAGTCTTGAAACCTGACTGATTTGGATCAAGAAGGTCATTCTGAGAGAGATAGCAGGAGAGCTGGCCAAGGACGGCACGTTCAAGAGTTTTGGAGAGAAAAGAAAGAAGGGATACTGGTCTGTAGTTGTTGACATCGGAGGGATCGAGTGTAGGTTTTTTCAGCAGGGGTGCAACTCTCGCTCTCTTGAAGGCGGAAGGGACGTAGCCAGCGGTCAAGGATGAGTTGATGAGCGAGGTGAGGTAAGGGAGAAGGTCTCCGGAAATGGCCTGGAGAAGAGAGGAGGGGATAGGGTCAAGCGGGCAGGTTGTTGGGCGGCCGGCCGTCACAAGACGCGAGATTTCATCTGGAGAGAGAGGGGAGAAAGAGGTCAAAGCACAGGGTAGGGCAGTGTGAGCAGAACCAGCGGTGTCGTTTGACTTAGCAAACGAGGATCGGATGTCGTCGACCTTCTTTTCAAAATGGTTGACGAAGTCATCCGCAGAGAGGGAGGAGGAGGGGGGAGGGGGAGGATTCAGGAGGGAGGAGAAGGTGGCAAAGAGCTTCCTAGGGTTAGAGGCAGATGCTTGGAATTTAGAGTGGTAGAAAGTGGCTTTAGCAGCAGAGACAGAAGAGGAGAATGTAGAGAGGAGGGAGTGAAAGGATGCCAGGTCCGCAGGGAGGCGAGTTTTCCTCCATTTCCGCTCGGCTGCCCGGAGCCCTGTTCTGTGAGCTCGCAATGAGTCGTCGAGCCACGGAGCAGGAGGGGAGGACCGAGCCGGCCTGGAGGATAGGGGACATAGAGAGTTAAAGGATGCAGAAAGGGAGGAGAGGAGGGTTGAGGAGGCAGAATCAGGAGATAGGTTGGAGAAGGTTTGAGCAGAGGGAAGAGATGATAGGATGGAAGAGGAGAGAGTAGCGGGGGAGAGAGAGCGAAGGTTGGGACGGCGCGATACCATCCGAGTGGGGGCAGTGTGGGAAGTGTTGGATGAGAGCGAGAGGGAAAAGGATACAAGGTAGTGGTCGGAGACTTGGAGGGGAGTTGCAATGAGATTAGTGGAAGAACAGCATCTAGTAAAGATGAGGTCAAGCGTATTGCCTGCCTTGTGAGTAGGGGGGGAAGGTGAGAGGGTGAGGTCAAAAGAGGAGAGGAGTGGAAAGAAGGAGGCAGAGAGGAATGAGTCAAAGGTAGACGTGGGGAGGTTAAAGTCACCCAGAACTGTGAGAGGTGAGCCATCCTCAGGAAAGGAACTTATCAAGGCGTCAAGCTCATTGATGAACTCTCCAAGGGAACCTGGGGGGCGATAAATGATAAGGATGTTAAGCTTGAAAGGGCTGGTAACTGTGACAGCATGGAATTCAAAGGAGGCGATAGACAGATGGGTCAGGGGAGAGAGAGAGAATGTCCACTTGGGAGAGATGAGGATCCCAGTGCCACCACCCCGCTGACCAGAAGCTCTCGGGGTGTGCGAGAACACGTGGGCAGACGAGGAGAGAGCAGTAGGAGTAGCAGTGTTATCTGTGGTAATCCATGTTTCCGTCAGTGCCAAGAAGTCGAGGGACTGGAGGGAAGCATAGGCTGAGATGAACTCTGCCTTGTTGGCCGCAGATCGGCAGTTCCAGAGGCTGCCGGAGACCTGGAACTCCACGTGGGTCGTACGCGCTGGGACCACCAGGTTAGAGTGGCGGCGGCCACTCGGTGTGAAGCGTTTGTATGGTCTGTGCAGAGAGGAGAGAAGAGGGATAGACAGACACATAGTTGACAGGCTACAGAAGAGGCTACGCTAATGCAAAGGAGATTGGAATGACACTACACGTCTCGAATGTTCAGAAAGTTAAGCTTTCGTGTCAATTTATTTTTAAATAAAAATAAAAATCTTATTGACTAAAATGATACAGTGCTGCTGGCTGTTGGAGTAGGCTAGCTAGCAGTGGCTGCGTTGTTGACTTAGTTTGAAAGTGTAGCTGGCTAGGTAGCCTCGGTAACTGGCTAGGTAACCTTGACAATTTACTCTAAACTACACAATTATCTTGGATACAACGACAGCAAAGACAACTATGTAGCTAGCTAACACTACACTAATCAAGTCGTTCCATTGTAATATAGAAACTAATGTAATAGTTTATACAGTGCTGCTATTCGGTAGACGGTAGACGTTGGCTAGCTGCTAGCTGCTGGCTAGCTAGCAGTGTTGACTAGGACGAAAATAGCTGACTAGCTAACCTCGGTAATTACGATAATTACTCTAAACTACACAATTATCTTTGATACAAAGACGGCTATGTAGCTAGCTAAGATCAGACAAGTCAAACCGTTGTACTGTAATGAAATGTAATACTACCTGCGTAGCGAAATGCGAAATGCGACCACTCGCTCCAACAGTGCTGCTATTCGGTAGACGGTAGACGTTGGCTAGCTGCTAGCAGACTACTGTCTGTGTGGTATTACAGTAGGGACAGACTACTGTCTGTGTGGTATTACAGTAGGGACAGACTACTGTCTGTGTGGTGGAGCTCTCAGCTGGGTGAGGGAATGGGTTCAACAGCACTCTGTATGGTGACCAGTCTCTAATATACCATGTGCCTGTCGGACACAAACCAGCTGGAACGTAGGATGAGGAAAAAGGCCTGTGTCCCTGTACTAATTCCTATACGGGAATTAGTTCATTAGGGCACACCATAGCGTTTAGCAACGGAAATTGTAAATGAGCGTTTCTTATTGGACAAGTTCAGGTAGTCTCTCCACTATTTCTGTCATTTCTTTCTGGTTGGTGCCTCTCCAGCCATATTATCTACCATAAGATGAATGGACACTCATGTAATCCACCACCAGGTGAACTCTAACGCTGACCCTCTCTGTTTGACTTCCTCAGATATCCGAGAACTTCTACTGTGATCTGAACTCAGACCAGTTTAAAGGGTTCCTGAAACCCCACACGCCACAGACGGACCACTCCACCCTCTCCCGAGCAGCCATATTCTCCATCACATACCCCTCCCCAGACATCTACCTGGTCATCAAGGTAAGATACCCATCTCACCTACCTGCACCTATCTACAGTACTTGCTCGTTCAGGTAATACACACGTCTGTACGGCACCTACAGTATCTACAGTTGCTGGTCATTATGGTAAACACTGTAGAACTAAATATATGCCATTTTAATAGAGGCTTTTATCCAAAGTGACTTAACAGTAGTGTACTGCCTGCATACATTTTCATATGGTTGGGCCCAGCTGGAATTGAACCCACAGCCCTGACGTGTCTACCTCCTCACACATATTATATATGGTGCCCCTATCAATCTGTGGGTTAACGTAGCATACAGGCAACTCTCCATAGATCCCTGTGTACAGTATTAGCTTGGACAGTGATGTACCTCTGTGTTGGCTGTGTTTCATAGTGATGTACCTCTGTGTTGGCTGTGTTTCAGAGTGATGTACCTCTGTGTTGGCTGTGTTTCAGAGTGATGTATCTCTGTGTTGGCTGTGTTTCAGAGTGATGTACCTCTGTGTCCTGGCTGTGTTTCAGAGTGATGTACCTCTGTGTCCTGGCTGTGTTTCAGAGTGATGTACCTCTGTGTCTTGGCTGTGTTTCAGAGTGATATACCACTGTCTGTTGGCTGTGTTTCAGAGTGATGTACCTCTGTCTGTTGGCTGTGTTTCAGAGTGATGTACCTCTGTCTGTTGGCTGTGTTTCAGAGTGATGTACCTCTGTGCCTTGGCTGTGTTTCAGAGTGATGTACCTCTGTGTCCTGGCTGTGTTTCAGAGTGATGTACCTCTGTGTCCTGGCTGTGTTTCAGAGTGATGTACCTCTGTGTCTTGGCTGTGTTTCAGAGTGATGTACCTCTGTGTTGGCTGTGTTTCAGAGTGATGTACCTCTGTGCCTTGGCTGTGTTTCAGAGTGATGTACCTCTGTGTCCTGGCTGTGTTTCAGAGTGATGTACCTCTGTGTCTTGGCTGTGTTTCAGAGTGATGTACCTCTGTGTCTTGGCTGTGTTTCAGAGTGATGTACCTCTGTGTTGGCTGTGTTTCAGAGTGATGTACCTCTGTGTCCTGGCTGTGTTTCAGAGTGATGTACCTCTGTGTCTTGGCTGTGTTTCAGAGTGATGTACCTCTGTGTTGGCTGTGTTTCAGAGTGATGTACCTCTGTGCCTTGGCTGTGTTTCAGAGTGATGTACCTCTGTGTCCTGGCTGTGTTTCAGAGTGATGTACCTCTGTGTCCTGGCTGTGTTTCAGAGTGATGTACCTCTGTGTCTTGGCTGTGTTTCAGAGTGATGTACCTCTGTGTCTTGGCTGTGTTTCAGAGTGATGTACCTCTGTGTCCTGGCTGTGTTTCAGAGTGATGTACCTCTGTGTCTTGGCTGTGTTTCAGAGTGATGTACCTCTGTGTCTTGGCTGTGTTTCAGAGTGATGTACCTCTGTGTTGGCTGTGTTTCAGAGTGATGTACCTCTGTGCCTTGGCTGTGTTTCAGAGTGATGTACCTCTGTGTCCTGGCTGTGTTTCAGAGTGATGTACCTCTGTGTCTTGGCTGTGTTTCAGAGTGATGTACCTCTGTGTTGGCTGTGTTTCAGAGTGATGTACCTCTGTGTTGGCTGTGTTTCAGAGTGATGTACCTCTGTGTTGGCTGTGTTTCAGAGTGATGTACCTCTGTGTTGGCTGTGTTTCAGAGTGATGTACCTCTGTGTTGGCTGTGTTTCAGAGTGATGTACCTCTGTGTTGGCTGTGTTTCAGAGTGATATACCTCTGTGTCCTGGCTGTGTTTCAGAGTGATGTACCTCTGTGTCCTGGCTGTGTTTCAGAGTGATGTACCTCTGTGTCCTGGCTGTGTTTCAGAGTGATGTACCTCTGTGTTGGCTGTGTTTCAGAGTGATATACCTCTGTGTCCTGGCTGTGTTTCAGAGTGATGTACCTCTGTGTCCTGGCTGTGTTTCAGAGTGATGTACCTCTGTGTCCTGGCTGTGTTTCAGAGTGATGTACCTCTGTGTTGGCTGTGTTTCAGAGTGATGTACCTCTGTGTTGGCTGTGTTTCAGAGTGATGTACCTCTGTGTCCTGGCTGTGTTTCAGAGTGATGTACCTCTGTGTTGGCTGTGTTTCAGAGTGATGTACCTCTGTGTTGGCTGTGTTTCAGAGTGATGTACCTCTGTGTCCTGGCTGTGTTTCAGAGTGATGTACCTCTGTGTCCTGGCTGTGTTTCAGAGTGATGTACCTCTGTGTTGGCTGTGTTTCAGAGTGATGTACCTCTGTGTCCTGGCTGTGTTTCAGAGTGATGTACCTCTGTGTCCTGGCTGTGTTTCAGAGTGATGTACCTCTGTGTTGGCTGTGTTTCAGAGTGATGTACCTCTGTGTTGGCTGTGTTTCAGAGTGATGTACCTCTGTGTCCTGGCTGTGTTTCAGAGTGATGTACCTCTGTGTCTTGGCTGTGTTTCAGAGTGATGTACCTCTGTGTCCTGGCTGTGTTTCAGAGTGATATACCTCTGTGTCTTGGCTGTGTTTCAGAGTGATGTACCTCTGTGTCTTGGCTGTGTTTCAGAGTGATGTACCTCTGTGTTGGCTGTGTTTCAGAGTGATGTACCTCTGTGCCTTGGCTGTGTTTCAGAGTGATGTACCTCTGTGTCCTGGCTGTGTTTCAGAGTGATGTACCTCTGTGTCTTGGCTGTGTTTCAGAGTGATGTACCTCTGTGTTGGCTGTGTTTCAGAGTGATGTACCTCTGTGTTGGCTGTGTTTCAGAGTGATGTACCTCTGTGTTGGCTGTGTTTCAGAGTGATGTACCTCTGTGTTGGCTGTGTTTCAGAGTGATGTACCTCTGTGTTGGCTGTGTTTCAGAGTGATATACCTCTGTGTCCTGGCTGTGTTTCAGAGTGATGTACCTCTGTGTCCTGGCTGTGTTTCAGAGTGATGTACCTCTGTGTCCTGGCTGTGTTTCAGAGTGATGTACCTCTGTGTTGGCTGTGTTTCAGAGTGATATACCTCTGTGTCCTGGCTGTGTTTCAGAGTGATGTACCTCTGTGTCCTGGCTGTGTTTCAGAGTGATGTACCTCTGTGTCCTGGCTGTGTTTCAGAGTGATGTACCTCTGTGTTGGCTGTGTTTCAGAGTGATGCACCTCTGTGTTGGCTGTGTTTCAGAGTGATGTACCTCTGTGTCCTGGCTGTGTTTCAGAGTGATGTACCTCTGTGTTGGCTGTGTTTCAGAGTGATGTACCTCTGTGTTGGCTGTGTTTCAGAGTGATGTACCTCTGTGTCCTGGCTGTGTTTCAGAGTGATGTACCTCTGTGTCCTGGCTGTGTTTCAGAGTGATGTACCTCTGTGTCCTGGCTGTGTTTCAGAGTGATGTACCTCTGTGTTGGCTGTGTTTCAGAGTGATGTACCTCTGTGTTGGCTGTGTTTCAGAGTGATGTACCTCTGTGTCCTGGCTGTGTTTCAGAGTGATGTACCTCTGTGTTGGCTGTGTTTCAGAGTGATGTACCTCTGTGTTGGCTGTGTTTCAGAGTGATGTACCTCTGTGTCCTGGCTGTGTTTCAGAGTGATGTACCTCTGTGTTGGCTGTGTTTCAGAGTGATGTACCTCTGTGTCCTGGCTGTGTTTCAGAGTGATGTACCTCTGTGTTGGCTGTGTTTCAGAGTGATGTACCTCTGTGTTGGCTGTGTTTCAGAGTGATGTACCTCTGTGTCTTGGCTGTGTTTCAGAGTGATGTACCTCTGTGTCCTGGCTGTGTTTCAGAGTGATGTACCTCTGTGTTGGCTGTGTTTCAGAGTGATGTACCTCTGTGTTGGCTGTGTTTCAGAGTGATGTACCTCTGTGTTGGCTGTGTTTCAGAGTGATGTACCTCTGTGTCCTGGCTGTGTTTCAGAGTGATGTACCTCTGTGTTGGCTGTGTTTCAGAGTGATGTACCTCTGTGTCCTGGCTGTGTTTCAGAGTGATGTACCTCTGTGTTGGCTGTGTTTCAGAGTGATGTACCTCTGTGTTGGCTGTGTTTCAGAGTGATGTACCTCTGTGTCTTGGCTGTGTTTCAGAGTGATGTACCTCTGTGTCCTGGCTGTGTTTCAGAGTGATGTACCTCTGTGTTGGCTGTGTTTCAGAGTGATGTACCTCTGTGTTGGCTGTGTTTCAGAGTGATGTACCTCTGTGTTGGCTGTGTTTCAGAGTGATGTACCTCTGTGTTGGCTGTGTTTCAGAGTGATGTACCTCTGTGTTGGCTGTGTTTCAGAGTGATGTACCTCTGTGTTGGCTGTGTTTCAGAGTGATGTACCTCTGTGTTGGCTGTGTTTCAGAGTGATGTACCTCTGTGTTGGCTGTGTTTCAGAGTGATGTACCTCTGTGTCTTGGCTGTGTTTCAGAGTGATGTACCTCTGTGTCCTGGCTGTGTTTCAGAGTGATGTACCTCTGTGTTGGCTGTGTTTCAGAGTGATGTACCTCTGTGTTGGCTGTGTTTCAGAGTGATGTACCTCTGTGTTGGCTGTGTTTCAGAGTGATGTACCTCTGTGCTGGCTGTGTTTCAGAGTGATGTACCTCTGTGTTGGCTGTGTTTCAGAGTGATGTACCTCTGTGTCCTGGCTGTGTTTCAGAGTGATGTACCTCTGTGCTGGCTGTGTTTCAGAGTGATGTACCTCTGTGCTGGCTGTGTTTCAGAGTGATGTACCTCTGTGTTGGCTGTGTTTCAGAGTGATGTACCTCTGTGTTGGCTGTGTTTCAGAGTGATGTACCTCTGTGCTGGCTGTGTTTCAGAGTGATGTACCTCTGTGTTGGCTGTGTTTCAGAGTGATGTACCTCTGTGCTGGCTGTGTTTCAGAGTGATGTACCTCTGTGCTGGCTGTGTTTCAGAGTGATGTACCTCTGTGCTGGCTGTGTTTCAGAGTGATGTACCTCTGTGTTGGCTGTGTTTCAGAGTGATGTACCGCTGTGCTGGCTGTGTTTCAGAGTGATGTACCTCTGTGCTGGCTGTGTTTCAGAGTGATGTACCTCTGTGTTGGCTGTGTTTCAGAGTGATGTACCTCTGTGTTGGCTGTGTTTCAGAGTGATGTACCTCTGTGTTGGCTGTGTTTCAGAGTGATGTACCTCTGTGTTGGCTGTGTTTCAGAGTGATGTACCTCTGTGTTGGCTGTGTTTCAGAGTGATGTACCTCTGTGTTGGCTGTGTTTCAGAGTGATGTACCTCTGTGTTGGCTGTGTTTCAGAGTGATGTACCTCTGTGTTGGCTGTGTTTCAGAGTGATGTACCTCTGTGTTGGCTGTGTTTCAGAGTGATGTACCTCTGTGTTGGCTGTGTTTCAGAGTGATGTACCTCTGTGTTGGCTGTGTTTCAGAGTGATGTACCTCTGTATCCTGGCTGTGTTTCAGAGTGATGTACCTCTGTGTTGGCTGTGTTTCAGAGTGATGTACCTCTGTGTTGGCTGTGTTTCAGAGTGATGTACCTCTGTGTCCTGGCTGTGTTTCAGAGTGATGTATCTCTGTGTTGGCTGTGTTTCAGAGTGATGTACCTCTGTGTTGGCTGTGTTTCAGAGTGATGTACCTCTGTGTTGGCTGTGTTTCAGAGTGATGTACCTCTGTGTCCTGGCTGTGTTTCAGAGTGATGTATCTCTGTGTTGGCTGTGTTTCAGAGTGATGTACCTCTGTGTTGGCTGTGTTTCAGAGTGATGTACCTCTGTGTCCTGGCTGTGTTTCAGAGTGATGTATCTCTGTGTTGGCTGTGTTTCAGAGTGATGTACCTCTGTGTTGGCTGTGTTTCAGAGTGATGTACCTCTGTGTTGGCTGTGTTTCAGAGTGATGTACCTCTGTGTTGGCTGTGTTTCAGAGTGATGTACCTCTGTGTTGGCTGTGTTTCAGAGTGATGTACCTCTGTGCTGGCTGTGTTTCAGAGTGATGTACCTCTGTGCTGGCTGTGTTTCAGAGTGATGTACCTCTGTGCTGGCTGTGTTTCAGAGTGATGTACATCTGTGTTGGCTGTGTTTCAGAGTGATGTACCTCTGTGCTGGCTGTGTTTCAGAGTGATGTACCTCTGTGCTGGCTGTGTTTCAGAGTGATGTACCTCTGTGTTGGCTGTGTTTCAGAGTGATGTACCTCTGTGTTGGCTGTGTTTCAGAGTGATGTACTTCTGTGCTGGCTGTGTTTCAGAGTGATGTACCTCTGTGTTGGCTGTGTTTCAGAGTGATGTACCTCTGTGTTGGCTGTGTTTCAGAGTGATGTACCTCTGTGCTGGCTGTGTTTCAGAGTGATGTACCTCTGTGTTGGCTGTGTTTCAGAGTGATGTACCTCTGTGCTGGCTGTGTTTCAGAGTGATGTACCTCTGTGCTGGCTGTGTTTCAGAGTGATGTACCTCTGTGCTGGCTGTGTTTCAGAGTGATGTACCTCTGTGCTGGCTGTGTTTCAGAGTGATGTACCTCTGTGCTGGCTGTGTTTCAGAGTGATGTACCTCTGTGTTGGCTGTGTTTCAGAGTGATGTACCTCTGTGCTGGCTGTGTTTCAGAGTGATGTACCTCTGTGCTGGCTGTGTTTCAGAGTGATGTACCTCTGTGTTGGCTGTGTTTCAGAGTGATGTACCTCTGTGTTGGCTGTGTTTCAGAGTGATGTACCTCTGTGCTGGCTGTGTTTCAGAGTGATGTACCTCTGTGTTGGCTGTGTTTCAGAGTGATGTACCTCTGTGCTGGCTGTGTTTCAGAGTGATGTACCTCTGTGCTGGCTGTGTTTCAGAGTGATGTACCTCTGTGCTGGCTGTGTTTCAGAGTGATGTACCTCTGTGTTGGCTGTGTTTCAGAGTGATGTACCGCTGTGCTGGCTGTGTTTCAGAGTGATGTACCTCTGTGCTGGCTGTGTTTCAGAGTGATGTACCTCTGTGTTGGCTGTGTTTCAGAGTGATGTACCTCTGTGTTGGCTGTGTTTCAGAGTGATGTACCTCTGTGTTGGCTGTGTTTCAGAGTGATGTACCTCTGTGTTGGCTGTGTTTCAGAGTGATGTACCTCTGTGTTGGCTGTGTTTCAGAGTGATGTACCTCTGTGTTGGCTGTGTTTCAGAGTGATGTACCTCTGTGTTGGCTGTGTTTCAGAGTGATGTACCTCTGTGCTGGCTGTGTTTCAGAGTGATGTACCTCTGTGCTGGCTGTGTTTCAGAGTGATGTACCTCTGTGCTGGCTGTGTTTCAGAGTGATGTACCTCTGTGCTGGCTGTGTTTCAGAGTGATGTACCTCTGTGCTGGCTGTGTTTCAGAGTGATGTACCTCTGTGTTGGCTGTGTTTCAGATAGAGAAGGTGCTGCAGCAGGGAGAGATCAGTGACTGTGCAGAACCATACATGGTCATGAAGGAGACTGACTCAGCAAAGGTAGAGTGCCATGATCACTCACACACACACACACACACACACACACACACACACACACACACACACACACACACACACACACACACACACACACACACACACACACACACACACACACACACACACACAGCTATAGGTTGTAATTGTGGTTCCGTGTGGTTCCATGGGTCAGAACAAGGAGAAGCTGGAGAAGCTGCGTAATCAGTCTGAGATGTTCTGTCAGAGACTTGGTCGCTACCGCATGCCCTTTGCCTGGGCTACAGTCAACATCATGAACGTCATCAGCACCGCCACACTGGACCGAGATACCACCGACTCTGACAGCCTCAACGGTCTGTGTGTGTGTGTGTGTGTGTAAGCTGGTTAACTCTTGAGCCCAAGGCTTGTTTAATCTTACTTTACTTTTCTGTACCTGACTTGACTGACCTCTCCTCCCCTATCCAGGTAAATCCAGCAGTCTGGAAAAGAGAGGTCAGTTGCCCAGGAGGAACTCAGAGAGGTTCGGTACCATGGAAGACCAGTGTAACATGTCTGCCTTCAAACCTGCTACCATCACCATCAGCACCTTCTGCAAGCAGGTCTGAACATATGCACTCGAGAAAA
Source organism: Salvelinus alpinus (assembly GCF_045679555.1). Taxonomy (NCBI): domain Eukaryota; kingdom Metazoa; phylum Chordata; class Actinopteri; order Salmoniformes; family Salmonidae; genus Salvelinus; species Salvelinus alpinus. Next base: position 20,879,116 of record NC_092104.1, read on the forward strand.
CAACACACTCTACAATATAAACATCGATCCAGCGACATAAGCATCGCTAAGCTCAGAGAAAGGTCTTGGACAGAGAAAGGTCTTGGACAGAGAAAGGTCTTGGACAGAGAAAGGTCTTGGACAGAGAAATGTCTTGGACAGAGAAAGGTCTTGGACAGAGAAAGGTCTTGCACAGAGAAAGGTCTTGGACAGAGAAAGGTCTTGGACAGAGAAAGGTCTTAGACAGAGAAAGGTCTTAGACAGAGAAAGGTCTTTGACAGAGAAAGGTCTTGGACAGAGAAAGGTCTTGGACAGAGAAAGGTCTTGGACAGAGAAAGGTCTTGGACAGAGAAAGGTCTTTGACAGAGAAAGGTCTTTGACAGAGAAAGGTCTTTGACAGAGAAAGGTCTTGGACAGAGAAAGGTCTTGGACAGAGAAAGGTCTTGGACAGAGAAAGGTCTTGGACAGAGAAAGGTCTTGGACAGAGAAAGGTCTTGGACAGAGAAAGGTCTTGGACAGAGAATGGTCTTGGACAGAGAATGGTCTTGGACAGAGAATGCTTGACCTTGTGGGTATCACCTCGAGACAAGGCATTATTTCATTCCACACAATCCACAGAGCAGACACCTGATAAGACCTGGCCAGGTATCATATAGACATACCATACATTCTCCATACTTGCCATCTCACAGCAAGGGTGCATTTTTCCTTCCTACTAGCAACTGTGGAGAGTTGGTCTCATAACAACAGTTAGTTGCACTGCTCAGTATGTCACCTTCCTATGAAGTTGATGGAAAAGAGGAAAGAAGTCTGCTGTGCAACACTACAAATTCACAATGTTTAATTCGGAGGTGTTCAGAGACATTATATCACTGTATGTTGTACATGAAGACATGTTCATTTGACTAAACTGGACCCTGCTTTGTTTAAGGAGGGGGACCGTCTGAGTGATGAGGACTTGTTTAAGTTCCTGGCAGACATCAAGAAGTTCTCATCCCTGCAGAGAAGAATTAAAACCATACCAGGTGATCCGCTATTCAACCACACCGCAAGACCTGGCTGTCTGTGTGTGCTGTTTCATTCCATTCAACCACACAGCAAGACCTGGCTGTCTGTGTGTGCTGTTTCATTCCATTCAACCACACAGCAAGACCTGGCTGTCTGTGTGTGCTGTTTCATTCCATTCAACCACACAGCAAGACCTGGCTGTCTGTGTGTGCTGTTTCATTCCATTCAACCCGACAACACGTGACTAGAATGTCCCATTTCTAAGAACAAGTGTCTGTTTTATCTGGGTTTAAGTGACTTCATGCATTTAAAATAGCTGAATAGGCTATTTTGTATAATTCAGAATCAATTGCTTATAGTGGTGAAAACCTGTGGGACTGAAAGCTTTCTTATATTTACCTACTTTGGAATAATTCTGAATGAACATAGTTTCAGACTGTTTTTGACTTGATCTATTTTAGGTACAATAAGACTGGATGTGACTCCGGTCCATGACAACCCAGTGGCCTGTCTGTCTACTGAGCTGATCCCAGTCAAACCACTGGCTGAGAAGAACGTCCGACCTGTCAAAGAGGTTTTGGAGTTCCCCTCCAGCGAGGTCTATGTTCCACACAGCACTTACAGGTGAGCACACACACACACACACGTGTCGATGCATACCACACACACAGACTGCACAAAAGCATTTACAGGTTAGTACACTCACTCAATTCTCCTGAAACCACTTTTTGAATATTGCATATTCTGCAAATTCTCCTCAAAGCTTTAGCGTTTCAGACTGCATGGATTTACCATAGCACATCGCTTCAAGCAGTATAAACAGGTTTTCCAGGTTCATGACTTACTACCCCTACTAGTGTATTATCTGTCTCCGTGCTAAGCACCATGTACACATGTCCCTTCACGTGAGCTTTACACATGTTAGACAGTCATGAAGGTATTTAACACAGCACATACTGTAGCTTCAGGCTTTCTATTTTCCATCAATGTCTTGAACAGGTTTGCTGGGACTTCTACAACCAGTCTGACCTGACACAACCCCCAATGCTGTCAACACTTCACTCCTTCCTCCTCACTGCTCGCTAGATGAACACTGTGTCCCAAATGGCACCCTATTCCCTATAGGGCTCTGTTCAAAAGTCAAATCAAAATCAAATCAAATCAAATTTATTTGATAGTCCACTATATAGTCCACTATATAGGGAACAGGGTGCTGTTTGGGACACAGCCTAAGAGTGTGTCTCCTGTCTCGGGACAGATGACTACATTGTTACATAGTTTTTAATCTCACACTAATGTTCACACCACATTTGGTTCATTGGTAAGACTAGTTTTCAGGCCCACGTGGTGTATTGTGTAATATCATGCATTTGTTATCTTCACCGGGTGCCATCTAGTGGTGTAGTATGGATGTGCAGGCTCAGGCAGTCTAACTCTGAATAGGAATTGTGGTGCTGATAGAAGATGGTCATATCCTGACCACCTGACCAGGAAGAACTCTGGGCACTGACATTTACCAGGCTATACTTCGGGCTTGGGCTGCTGATTTGTGCAGGCATGAACTAGTGGGAGTTTCTTTCCCTTTCCCTCTCTCTCCAGGAACCTGCTCTATGTATACCCCCAGCGACTCAACTTTGTCAACAGGCTGACTTCAGGAGGGAGGAATATCACTATTAAAATCCAGTTTATGAGTGGAGAAGACCCCAGCTGTGTGATGCCTGTGAGTTTCTCACACACACACACACACACACAGACAGACAGACAGACAGACAGACAGACAGACAGACAGACAGACAGACAGACAGACAGACAGACAGACAGACAGACAGACAGACAGACAGACTGTACACCCACATTGCTGTGACATTGTACAACATGGTTTCATTGAGTTTACTCTGCTTTTTTTCCCCCCTCGTAGGTCATTTTTGGAAAATCGAATGGTCCTGAGTTTGTGCAAGAAGTATACACCCCAGTCACGTACCATAACAAGCAAGTGGATGCTATTTTAAATACTACATGCTAAATTACAACAACACAACTACGGCATAACATGCTACATTTTCTAATATAACAATCTAATTTTTGTTGTTGTGTTGTCTCTGTCCTATGTGACTGTGCCTCAGGTCTCCAGACTTCTATGAGGAGGTGAAGATGGCTCTGCCTGCCAGGCTGACTGAGAGACACCACCTGCTGTTCACATTCTACCACATCAGCTGTCAACAGAAACAGAACCAGACTGGAGCCAGTGAGGCACTCATAGGTTACTCTGTAAGTCTGACCCCTCATGCCTGGTCTCACCTGGGCCTATATTCATAAAGTGCCTCACAGTAGGAGTGCTGATCTAGGATCAGGTTTCCCCTGTCCAAGCAATCTTATTCATTGTGATCTAAAATGCAAAACTAATCCTAGAGCAGCACTCCAACTCTGAGATAATGGTGCCGTTTATTTGCCAATAATTGGGAGAAAGACCAGAATGGGGCTGCCTGTGTAATCTGATTGGTCAAAAGACCAATGATTGGCAAAAGATCAGAATTAGGCTGCCTGTGTAAACCCTGCCTTTATGGATATGGGTCCTGGTCTCATCTGGTCTGGATCAGTCTATGATCTGGCCTAGTCAAGATCAGTTTCACTGCACGCTGGATTAATGTGGTCTTACATGAACGTGCAGATACTCTACTGAACATGGTGCTGGTTATTTATGATCAATATACCAGTAAGTGATTCTTCTCAATGATGTGGCAAGGTAGATGTGTCCCCTGTATGTATTTGTCCATTGTCAGTGTTTGCGGTGGCTGATCTTCTGTCTATCCCCCTGTGTACTGTAGTGGCTGCCTATACTGAGTACTGACAGGCTACAGACTGGTCAGTACTGCCTCCCCATCGCCCTGGACAGATTGCCTGTCAACTACTCACTGCACTCACCTGAGGTAACATTCATTTGGCCATTTCAATTCTCCAGACAACCATTTAAAATAAGTTGTATCACAAAAATGTTAAGAGTGGAGTGTCTCCCGCTGGGGGAGAAAATAAATGTGTTGATGTGCTGATTTATTGATTGGGTTTAGATGGCAACAGACATGATATTTCTTAATATCTCTCTCTGCAGAACATTCCCCCTCTCTCTGCAGAACATTCCCCCTCTCTCTGCAGAACATTCCCCCTCTCTCTGCAGAACATTCCCCCTCTCTCTGCAGAACATTCCCCCTCTCTCTGCAGAACATTCCCCCTCTCTCTGCAGAACATTCCCCCTCTCTCTGCAGAACATTCCCCCTCTCTCTGCAGAACATTCCCCCTCTCTCGCAGAACATTCCCCCTCTCTCTGCAGAACATTCCCCCTCTCTCTGCAGAACATTCCCCCTCTCTCGCAGAACATTCCCCCTCTCTCTGCAGAACATTCCTCCTCTCTCTGCAGAACATTCCCCCTCTCTCGCAGAACATTCCCCCTCTCTCTGCAGAACATTCTCCCTCAGGTTCTTAATATGTCAATCTCTCTCTCTGCAGAGGATTACCCCTCAGGTTCCTCCAGTCAAGTGGATGGAAAGTCACAAAGGAGTTTTCAACCTGGAGATACAGGCTGTGTCCTCAGTACACACACAGGTAAGTCTCTCTCTCACACACACACACACACACACACACACACACACACACACACACACACACACACACACACACACACACACACCCACTTTATGTAGTCATTTATTTACCCCTTCCCCTCCCCAGGACAACCACTTGGAGCGTTTCTTCACATTGTGCCATGCCCTGGAGGGCGGAGTGACGTTCCCGCTCCGGGTTCGGGAAGAGAAGATTCCGGAGAACAAGCTGGAACACGAGCTGAAGCTGAGCATCATCTCCCTGTCGTCCTCCAGACTGGAACCTCTGGTCCTCTACCTCCACCTGGTCTTAGATAAACTGTTCACCCTCATCATGCAGCCCATGGTCATCGCTGGACAAACAGGTACCTATAGGGACATGTCACCAGGGCTTTCAGACAGACGGGTACCTATAGGGACATGTCACCAGGGCTTTCAGACAGACGGGTACCTATAGGGACATGTCACCAGGGCTTTCAGACAGACGGGTACCTATAGGGACATGTCACCAGGGCTTTCAGACAGACGGGTACCTATAGGGACATGTCACCAGGGCTTTCAGACAGACGGGTACCTATAGGGACATGTCACCAGGGCTTTCAGACAGACGGGTACCTATAGGGACATGTCACCAGGGCTTTCAGACAGACGGGTACCTATAGGGACATGTCACCAGGGCTTTCAGACAGACGGGTACCTATAGGGACATGTCACCAGGGCTTTCAGACAGACGGGTACCTATAGGGACATGTCACCAGGGCTTTCAGACAGACGGGTACCTATAGGGACATGTCACCAGGGCTTTCAGACAGACGGGTACCTATAGGGACATGTCACCAGGGCTTTCAGACAGACGGGTACCTATAGGGACATGTCACCAGGGCTTTCAGACAGACGGGTACCTATAGGGACATGTCACCAGGGCTTTCAGACAGACGGGTAGTGTGAGAGTATACCTGATATGTTTGAGACGTGTTTTGTTGTAACCTAACTGTGTGTGTGTTTTATTTCCTAGCCAACCTGGCCCAGATAGCGTTTGAGTCAGTGGTGTCAATCGTCAACAGTCTCCACAACAGCCAGGAGCTGGCCAGGGACCAGCAGGGCAGGAACGGTCTCCTAGCAACATACCTGTACTGGGTGTTCCGTCTGCCTGACTCCAATGAGCTCCTCAACACAGGTAGGAAGGAACCACCGGACACATTGTCATGGTGATGTGACTGTATGGACAGTCTAACTTGTGAAGAGAATGGACATAGTCGTATTTGCGCTACAGCAATGTGCTCAGCTGAACACCGTAACTGTAGATAAGTTGCATGAAACAGAAGTCATTGAAATGAAGGGGGACCGTGTAATTACATCAATACAATGCTATAGTAGTGCAGATCTGTGCAACTAAAGTGTAACCAGGTAGATCATGCCAGTGACAAGGTTCTTAGAAGAGGACCGTCGTGCTCTCCCAAAAGTTTGGTTGGTGCGTAAAACCTGTGAATAAAGATAAGCCAAATAGTGTGATGGGTCCGCAAGCAAAAAGATGTTGCATAAAGTTTCAACTTAATAGCCTTCTTCAGTGTGTAGGTGACGTGGTGCGTTCAGGTAGATCATCCAGAATGGTTCTCCCCTGTGTGTCCAGGTCCAGGGGGTGTGGTACCTCCCACTGAGGGCCGCTACAGTACTATGGGGCGGGCCTCAGCCACCACAGTAGGAACCATGTTACTGCAGTCCAGGATCCGCAGCAGCAGCAACCCTGATATCCCTGCCCCACACAGTGCAGAAGACACAGAAGTCAATAACATCCTGTCAGCTAAGGTACTGCTACACATACAGAGTCGTGGTTGAGTGGGTAACACTGGATGTTCAATCCCCGAGTCCACCTCTCACACTTTGTCTCCTCTTAAAGGACACTGATCATGCTAGCTATTACCATAGACTTCCAGTCATTGCGTTAAAGCTAGTTAGTAATTGCGCTAATTCCAGTTAGCAACTTCCTTCAAACTGCACACAGACATACAAATGAAATCCACAAGTTCATCTGACTCTGGAGAAGTAGATAAAAGGCTTCATTGCCAAAATCCCAAAGTATCCCTTTAACTTGTGAATCTCTACTATTCTTTAAAAAAGGTGGGAAAAGGTACTGCTACACTAAACACAAAGAGTCAATGAACATCTGTCATGAGCCTGCCACAAACACAGAGTCAATGAACATCTGTCATGAGCCTGCCACAAACACAGAGTCAATGAACATCTGTCATGAGCCTGCCACAAACACAGAGTCAATGAACATCCTCTGTCATGAGCCTGCCACAAACACAGAGTCAATGAACATCTGTCATGAGCCTGCCACAAACACAGAGTCAATGAACATCCTCTGTCATGAGCCTGCCACAAACACAGAGTCAATGAACATCCTCTGTCATGAGCCTGCCACAAACACAGAGTCAATGAACATCCTCTGTCATGAGCCTGCCACAAACACAGAGTCAATGAACATCCTCTGTCATGAGCCTGCCACAAACACATGTTGCTACTGTAGCTACATCCTCTAGCATAGCCTCTGACTGTTTGGTTGGTTTACAACACATCAGTACCTTCAAGGCTTTTTTTGATATCCTCTGGGTCTATGGCTGTAGTGTAGACTCACTGGTTTTGGCCAACTAAAAGCATGTCTGAATTGCAAATGGCACCCAATGGACCATGGTCAAAGGTAGTGCACTATTTATGAAACAGAGTGCCATTATGGGACCCACACACCACATCTGTTTATCTCTGTGTGTCTGAAGCTACAATAGTCGAGTCAGATTCTTCATGACCACCTTGTTGTTGCTGTCCTCTCCCTCAGGGCCAGAACAACCCAGGCAGTCGTATGTCGACCTATGTGGATGTGAGCAGCCACCCTCAGAGCTCTACGGGCGGGACCCGGCCCTCCAACAGAAAAGTAACTTTTACCAGAAAGATCCCGGGAATAAATGTCTTTATTCACCTCTGTGATGCCAACAGTCACCAGCAGAGGGCAATGTGGCACTGAGCAGATCACATACTGTAGCATGTAGACTTCCATATTTTCTTTAACTAGGCAAGTCCGTTAAGAACAAATTCTTATTTACAATGACGGCCTAGGAACAGTGGGTTAACTGCCTTGTTCAGGGGCGGAATGACAGATTTTTACCTTGTCAGCTCAGGGATTCGATCTAGCAACCTTTCAGTTACTGGCCCAACGCTGGAACCACTAGGCTACCTGCCGCCCCATACTGGCCAAACACTGACAATAACATCCTCATTTGCATTCTGAGTAGAATGTTCTATATACGTCGCAGTAGGATGTTACATGGCAGCCAGTAAAATCTTAAATCTGTAACAGATAATGTGATGTGGATTTCTTTGCTGTCAGAGCGAACCACATGAGTATGTGAAATAGAACCTGAACATGGTATTGAACTGTGGGTCTACACAGTCACAAAGATTTTACAGAGATTAAACACTATGAGTGTGTGTGTGTGTCTGTGCATTTCAAAATCACTCTGTTTTGAGGTGCTGTTCTTGTGTTTGCCATGTTCAAATAAGACCAGACCCTTCCCTTTGAAATGCTGTATCTGATTTCACTGGCTGGGGTCACAGTGCATTTGGCTAGCTCTGGTTTGTGTTGAACTGAGGACTGTGGCACCAGCAGTCAGTCCGTCATTCAGTCAGTAAATAAATCTGTCGGCCTGTCTGAGTGTCTCTCCCTCTCTCTAATCTCTCTTTCTCTCTAACGTATAGGTTGTACTTTTCTTTTAAGAAGTCTTCCGTTATAACACTGAGATAGTCCAGGATTGATGTGATCCTTTGAAGCAGTACACTGTATTCTACATGTAGGTTACCAGACACTACTGTTTAGTGGTGGTAGTAACCCAATGCTCTGTTTCTCCTCTGACAGCAGTTCCATGAGGAGTTAGCTCTACAGATTGTGGTCAGCACAGGAGTCTGCAGAGAGAACGCATATAAATATGCCTGGTTCTTCTTTGAACTGCTGGTGAGTGTGTTCAATATACTCTGAATGTACAAACATTAGCAAGCCTTCCTAATATTGAGTTGCATCCCCTTTTGCCCTCAGAACAGCCTCAATTCCTCGGGGGCATGGACTCTGCAAGGTGTCGAATGCGTTCCACAGGGATGCTGGCCCATGTTGACTCCAATGCTTCCCACAGTAGTGTCAAGTTGGCTGGTAGTGGATCTCTACTCTGAACAGCTCGTTCCATCTCATCCCACAGATGATCAATTGTATTGAGATCTGGTGACTGGGCAGGCCACTGCAGTAAGCTGAATTCACTGTCATGTTCGTGGAACCATTCCTGGACAATCCTAGCCTTGTGGCATGGGGCATTTATATTACTGAAAAAATGTATTTGCAGATGGACACACTGCTGTCATGAAGGGATGCACCTGATTGGCGATGATGTTCAGATGTCCTGTGGCATTCAAACGTTGCTCCACTTTTATCAAGGGGCCCAATGTGTGCCATGAAAACACACCTCACACCACCACCAGCTTGTAATGTTGACACGAGGCATGATGGATGCATGTACTCGTGGTTTTCTCCATACCCTAGTCCTCCCATCGGCGTGAAGCAGCAGGAACCGGGATTCATCGGATCCAGCAGTGTTTTTCTAATTCTCCAATGTCCAGTGTTTTCGTTTCTTAGCCCACTGCAACCGCATTTTCTTGGCTTTCTGCTGAAAGATGTGGAACGCAGCCTCCATACCCCATTCCCGTCAAGGTATGACAAGTTGTGCATTCAACCAATGTTGTACTGGACTGTCAGTTGACTAACTGTAGCCTGCCTGCGGCTCTGCACAATTCATGTAAGCCTCTTTTGTCATCTTTCATCAATTACCTGTTTTTCAACCACTGGCCTCCCGTTGGCTGGATGTCCTTTGGGTGGAGGACCATTCTTGATACACACAGAAAACGGTTGAGCGTGAAAAACCCAGCAGCGTTGCAGTTCTTGACACACTCAAACCGGTGCGCCTGGCACCTACTACCATACCCCGTTCAAAGGCACTTAAATCTTTTGTCTTGTCCATTCACCCTCTGAATGGAACACATACACAATCAATGTCTCAAAATATTTCTTTAACCTGTCTCCTCCCCTTCATTTACACTGATTTGAAGTGGATTTAACAAGTGACTTCAATAAGGGATCATAGCTTTCACCTGGATTCACCTGGTCAGTCTGTCTTGGAAAGAGCAGCTGTTCTTAATGTTTTCTACACTGTCTATTTACTTTAATGGCAAAGAAGCTCTAGCATTTTTAGCTTAATGGAGTTGTGTGTGTCCAGGTGAAGAGCATGGCCCAGCATGTGTCTCAGCTGGAGAAGCAAGACGTCCCTCGCAGGAGCCGCTTCTCAGACCGCTTCAAAGATGATGTCACAACCATCGTCTCCGTGGTTACTGCTGAGATAGGGACCATCCTGGTCAAACAGCAGAAGGTTAGTAATGATGTCATTATGAGCCTTTAGTAAACTTACAAACACTTTTTCAGAGACTCAATCTATCAAATCATCACTTAATGCAGTTTCCTTTTTATTTTTTATCCTGATGTCTTAAGGAGACCATTGGCTGTTTTTAACTGAAATCCAATGTTTTTGTTTGTTTTTGTTGTTGTTAGGAGTTGGAGCAGGCAGAGAAGGTGAACATCAGCCTGGCCTTCTTCCTGTATGACCTGCTGTCTCTAATGGACCGAGGCTTTGTCTTCATCTTGGTCAAAAACTACTGCAACCAGGTCACTACAACAATACACTACCCTAACCACAATACACTACCCTAACCCCTAACCACAATACACTACCCTAACCACAAGATGCTACAAAATATGGTAGTTACATAAAGGATGTTGGCACAGCATAATTACTAAGGAGGTGACCAATTCCAGACTCTGTCTCTCCATTACCCATGTCAATAACCTAGCCTTACCCCCCAGATGTCGGCAAAGACTGTTTCCATGCCAACCCTGATTAGCATGCGATTGGAGTTCCTGCGTATCCTGTGCAGTCATGAGCACTACCTCAACCTCAGCCTTTACTTCAGTAGCCCTGCCTCTGCACCCGTCTCTCCATGCCCATCCATCTCCTCACAGGTCAGTTTGCACGTCAGTCAAAATCATATTGACCAGTCTCCAGCACTCACCTGGCTTTGGGATTGTAGGTTATAGTGTAGTATGGTTAAGTAAGGTGGGTTCTCTCTCTCTCTGGCTTTAAATACTCTCCTTTTATATTCCAACCTCTTTCTTTCTTTCACTATCACCCGTCTCTCTCTTTCTCTCTCTCTCACCTGTCTCCCTTTCTCTCCTCTGTCTCTCTCTCTCTCTCTCTCTCTCTCTCTCTCTCTCTCTCCTCCGTCTCTCTCTCTCTCTCACCCATCTCCCTTTCTCTTCGCCGTCTCTCTCTCTCCCGTCTCTCTCTTCTCTCTCTCCTCTCCCGTATCTCTCTCTCCTCTCCCGTATCTCTCTCTCCTCTCCCGTATCTCTCTCTCCTCTCCCGTATCTCTCTCTCTCCTCCCCTTCTCTCTCTCTTCTCTCCCTCTCTCTCTCCTCCCCCGTATCTCTCTCTTCTCTCTCTCTTCTCTCCCTCTCTCTCTCCTCCCCCGTATCTCCTTCTCTCTCTCCTCTCCCGTATCTCTCTCTCTCTCTCTCCTCCCCCGTATCTCTCTCTCTCTCCTCCCCGTCTCTCTCTCTTCTCTCCCTCTCTCTCTCCTCCCCCGTATCTCTCTCTTCTCTCTCTCTCTCTCCTCCCCCGTATCTCTCTCTTCTCTCTCTCTCTCTCTCCTCCCTCTCTCTCTCTCTCTCTCTCTCCTCCCCCGTATCTCTCTCTCTCTCTCCTCCCCTGTATCTCTCTCTCTCTCTCTCCTCCCCCGTATCTCTCTCTCTCTCTCTCTCCTCCCCCGTATCTCTCTCTCTCTCTCTCTCTCCTCCCCCGTATCTCTCTCTCTCTCTCTCTCCTCCCCCGTATCTCTCTCTCTCTCTCTCTCCTCCCCCGTATCTCTCTCTCTCTCTCCTCCCCCGTATCTCTCTCTCTCTCTCCTCCCCCGTATCTCTCTCTCTCTCTCCTCCCCCGTATCTCTCTCTCTCTCTCCTCCCCCGTATCTCTCTCTCTCTCTCCTCCCCCGTATCTCTCTCTCTCTCTCTCTCTCTCCTCCCCCGTATCTCTCTCTCTCTCTCTCTCTCTCTCTCTCTCTCTCTCTCTGTGGCCTCTCTCTCTCTGCAGAGCTCCAGTTCGTGTAGTTTCCAGGAGCAGAGGATCCTGGGGCTGTTTGAGCTGTCCCAGGAGTTTAAACAGCAGCACTACCTCGCTGGTCTACTGCTCACTGAGCTCAGCGCTGCACTGGACATGGAGTCAGAGGGGTTGGTACACACACACACACACACACACACACACACACACACACACACACACACACACACACACACACACACACACACACACACACACACACACACACACACACACACACAACACCTCACTGCCCACTATCTCAGGAGTCTGTGACATGGAGTGTGAGGGGTCTGTCAACTATACACTGACACAAATAAAAATATGTGTGTGTGCTTATAAGATTGTGTGTGTGTGTGTAGGGGTAAGGTCCAGAGGAAGGCCATCAACGCCACCTACAGTCTGCTGTGTGCCCATGACCTGGACCAGCGCTGTACCCGTCCTGACGTCCGGGCCAAGGTGGCCACTCTCTACCTCCCCCTGGTGGGCATCATCATTGACTCCATCAACTACCTGGACTTCACAGGTACTGGCCTGGCCACATCCCATATCCACACCTATACCCTACCCATTGGGACTTAATGTAGAGTCTAAGGAGTTGGTTGATTGGTTTGGAACTGGGTTGATGTGAACTGTGTTTAGAGAGTGTTTGGTGCAGAGCCGTGGCTGAGTGGTAACAATCATGGATTCAGCGCTATCTATCTAATAGAACTCAGAGGGTTTTCTTTAATGGAAGCTTCTCTAATGTCAAACATGTAAAGTGTGGTGTACCGCAGGGCAGCTCTCTAGGCCGTCTAGTCTTTTCTATTTTTACCAATGACCTGCCACTAGCATTAAACAAAGCATGTGTGTCCATGAATGCTGATGATTCAACCATGTATGCATCAGTAAACACACCTAATGAAGTCACTGAAACCCTTAACAAAAGGTTGCAGCATGTTTTGGAATGGGGCCGGTAATAAACTGGTTCTGAACATCTCTAAAACTAAGAGCATTGTATTTGGTACAAATAATTCCCTAAGTTCTAGACCTCAGCTGAATCTGGTAATGAATGGTGTGGCTGTTGATCAAGTTGAGGAGACTAAATTACTTGGCATTACCTTAGATTGTAAACTGTCATGGTCAAAACATATAGATTCAATGGTTGTAAAGATGGGGAGAGGTCTAGCCGTAATAAAGAGATGCTCTGCTTTTTTGACACCACACTCCAAAAAGCAAGTTCTGCAGGCTCTAGTTTTGTCTAATCTTGATTATTGTCCAGTAGTGTGGTCCAGTGCTGCAAGGAAAGACCTAGTTCAGCTGCAGCTGGCCCAGAACAGAGCGGCATGTCTTGCTGTTAATTGTAATCAGAGGGCTGATATAAATACTATGCTAGCCAGTCTCTCTTGGCTACGAGTTGAGGAGAGACTGACTGCATCACTTCTCATTTTTATAAGAAACATTAATGTGTTAAATCCCAAATTGTTTGCGTAGTCAACTTACACACAGCTCTGGCACACACACTTATCCCGCCAGACATGCCACCAGGGGTCTTTTCACAGTCCCCAAATCCAGAACAAATTCAAGAAAGTGTACAGTATTATATGGAGCCCTTATTGCATGGAACTACATTCCATCTCATATTGCTCAAATTAACAGCAAACCTGGTTTCAAAAAACAGATAAAGCAACACCTCACGGCACAACGCCTCTCCCCTATTTGACCTAGATAGTTTGCGTGTATGTATTGATATGTAGGCTACGTGTGCCTTTACATTTTTTTTATGTAGCTCTGTCATTGAGCTGTTCTTGTCTATTGATGTTCTGTATTATGTCATTCTGTATTATGTTTCATGTTTTGTGTGGAACCCCAGAAAGAGTAGCTGCTGCTTTTGCAACAGCTAATGGGGATCCTAATAAAATACCAAAAAATTCTTTGCTCTCAACAAATATGTGACTCACCATAGTCTCCCCTTCAAACGTGCTCCCCTTTCTACCCCTGTATCTCCTTAGTAACTTCTAATCTGTGTAAATAAAAGTTGAAAATACGTCTTTTTTTTGTATTTGACACTTGTGTGTCTCCGTAGTGTCCGAGGCTCGCGGAGGGAAGAGCAAGACCGGAGGGTCAGACGAAGACCCCGACAACATCCCGCCCATTAATCAGTCTATTGCTATGGCAATCGCCGGCAATCCCTTCAACACCTTGGCGAGGAATGCCCTGGCTTCCATGGCGTCTGTGGTAAGGCTATAGGAATGCTGCCATGGTTTTGTATCAGTAGGACTCTCTTCGTTCACCTCCCAAGCACATACTGTATGTTTGGGTTCCTCCATCAGACCTGGATTAAGTTAGCTTTTTAAAATGATTAATTCACAATTTCAATTAGAGTAGTAAATTCCTTGCTCTGTAGTTTTGTGACTAGTAGTGATAAAGGTGTGTGTGTGTGTGTGTGCACGCATCCACAAGGGGGCGGTGGTGTAGCAGGTGTGCTGCTGTGAGGTAGACTGATGAGCTGTCGGAAGCACACACACACACACACCATCCATTATGAGATGCCAGCTCTCTTTCTCTTTCTCTATCTCTCTCTCACACACACACACACACACACACACACACACACACACACACACACACACACACACACACACACACACACACACACACACACACACACACACACACACACACACACACCGGGAGATGCTTTATGGACAGGCATTATCATCATAAGTGAACTGGGCTGTGCTGAGAGACACACACATCCATCAAATGTAGCCACGGCAACCACACAGCCACAGAACACCCTCCATCTGTCTCTCCTATTATACTTCGTCTGTGCTAGATGGATGTATGCCCTATACACAATGCAAACTGTAGTTATTATTTTTTTTTTACAGTTTTGAAAAGTGTTTAACATATTGACATTGAACTCAAGTCGAGGTCTTAAGCCTGCCATTTGAGTAATAGCATCTATGGAATCAGTAGGAGTTTAATGGTTGTCTTCATCAGAGGTCCCAATCAACTCTGTGTAATAGTGTTACTCAATGGTAGACATCAATCACTGGTCTGTATGGAATATTCATCAAACTCAACCTCTGAATTACATGTAGCACCTGTGGAGAGCCTTGGCAGCGGCTAATTGGGATTCCAATAAAATACAAGAACCCATAAACAACATTATACTACAGTATGTCTCTGTCCACTCTAAAGTATACAGTATATCTCTGTCTCTCTCCTCTGTAGCAGTCTGCTAAGGCAGTGGCCACCCTGTCGGCAGAGACCAGCCGTAACCTGCTGCTGTGTTTCCTGTGGGTAATGAAGAACGCTGAGAGGAGTCTGATCCAGCGCTGGACTGTAGACATGCCCTCTGCACAGCTCAACAGACTGCTAGAACTACTCACCATCTGTGTTTCCTGCTTTGAGTACAGGGTAAGTGTATCTGCGCCCTGCATGGAGTATATGCCTAATTAATGTCTGTAAGTAGGATGTAAATGTGTGTGTTATTCTCACTGTGTTTGTGCGTGCATGCCTTCACGCATTGTGTGTGTGTGTTGTGCAGGGGAAGCGGAGCAGTGATAAGGTGAGCACGCAGGCCTTACAGAAGTCCCAGCAGGCCAAGATGCAGCTGGAAGACTCCCTACTGAGGGGCATCGGAGCCCGGGGGGAAATGATGCGACGGGCTGGAGGTCAGTCTGATTGATGAAGAGTAGCTACATCCACAGTACACGACTTAGAAGTATATCTCCTGAAAAGCAGTTCTGAGTAGCTGAAAAGGGAACAATGGTACTCCTAAGCTGCTTTTTGATTGGACAAGTGCCTGCCAGCCCCTTTATCCCTGACCTTTGACCCTGACAGGAAGTGACCGTGCAGGTCAGAGAGTGAACCTGCGCTGGAGAAAAGACCTGACACAGTGGAGGCAGACCAATGACAAACACGACAAGTGAGTTACACGCACTGAGTACAAATGCAATTCATTCATTACATATCTCTCCTGGTATGGAAGAAGATACATTGTCAGACAATACATTTGGAAGAAACTAGTGAAGAGAACCCCCTCTCCGGTTTCCCTCAGAACCAAAGCAGAGCTAGACCAGGAGGCTCTGATCAGTGGGAATCTGGCTACCGAGTCCAACCTCATAGTCCTGGACCTACTGGAGACCATAGTACAGGTCCAACATCTTTCTCCTTATGTTTTCAATCTACCTCTACTTCTTTCTTCTCTCCGTGTTTGAGATTGACTGCAGACTGACTGTTCTACAAATCACCTTGCATCTGCAATAACTACTGATTGTTTGTAGATCAGTCTGTCAGCATTTACCCACAACGCATCACGAAATTGATACTCTCTTGAACACAGCCAACATCATAGTGTCCTCTCTAGTCCCATTGGCTGACATTATTCTCTCTCTCCCTTGTGATTGGTTGTCATGACTGTCTTCCATACAGGCTGTTCCATTGGCTGACTGTAAGGACAGTGTTGTGGGCGGTGTGTTGAGGGTGTTGCTACACTGTCTCACTTGCAACCAGAGTACAACCTTCCTGTCTCACTGCTTCAGCACACTGCGAGCACTCGTCGTCAAGGTACTGTCTATATACAATATATACTGACAGTATTGTGTGTGTATGGATGTGTGTGCGTGTACTGACAGTATTGTGTGTGTTATAGTTTGGTGACCTGTTGTTTGAAGAGGAAGCCGAGCAGTGTGCAGACCTGTGTCAGAAGGTGCTCCAGCACTGTAGCAGTCCTGTGGATGGAAATAGAAGCCAGGCCTGCGCTACCCTATACCTCATCATGAGATACAGCTTCAGCTCAGCCAATGTGAGCGCACACACACACACACACACACACACACACACACACACACACACACACACACACACACACACACACACACACACACACACACACACACACACACACACACACACACACACACACACACACACACACACACACACACACACACACACACACATAGACAGATTCCGTCTCATCCTTTTTCCTCTACCACCCAGTCGTTTCCATGTCTATTTTGAGCTCAGTGGAGAAAGTTGCTGAGTGATGTGTTTCTGGGTACTTAGAAGTGAACAGGGAGATATGTCTCTGTCTACCCCTGTGTCCCTGCCTTTCTGTAAGTAATGACAGTACGAGTGAGAGAGAGGCACCACCAGGCACCTCCCCACCCCAACCAGCCAACACCCTCCCACCCCGACCAGCCAACACCCTCCCACCCCGACCAGCCAACACCCTCCCACCCCGACCAGCCAACACCCTCCCATCCCGACCAGCTAACACCCTCCCACCCCGACCAGCCAACACCCTCCCATCCCGACCAGCCAACACCCTCCCACCCCGACCAGCCAACACCCTCCCACCCCGACCAGCCAACACCCTCCCACCCCGACCAGCCAACACCCTCCCACCCCGACCAGCCAACACCCTCCCATCCCGACCAGCCAACACCCTCCCACCCCGACCAGCCAACACCCTCCCACCCCGACTAGCCAACACCCTCCCACCCCGACCAGCCAACACCCTCCCAAACCGACCAGCCAACACCCTCCCACCCCGACCAGCCAACACCCTCCCAAACCGACCAGCCAACACCCTCCCAAACCGACCAGCCAACACCCTCCCAAACCGACCAGCCAACACCCTCCCACCCCGACCAGCCAACACCCTCCCACCCCGACCAGCCAACACCCTCCCAAACCGACCAGCCAACACCCACCCAAACCGACCAGCCAACACCCTCCCAAACCGACCAGCCAACACCCTCCCAAACCGACAAGCCAACACCCTCCCAAACCGACCAGTCAACACCCTCCCAAACCGACCAGTCAACACCCTCCCAAACCGACCAGCCAACACCCTCCCAAACCGACCAGTCAACACCCTCCCAAACCGACCAGCCAACACCCTCCCAAACCGACCAGCCAACACCCTCCCAAACCGACCAGCCAACACCCTCCCAAACCGACCAGTCAACACCCTCCCAAACCGACCAGCCAACACCCTCCCAAACCGACCAGTCAACACCCTCCCTAACCAACCATGGCCACAACTCATATAGGTCCCTCCAGGTCAAACCAAGCCTCCTGACCCTTCCATGTCCCCAACCTCGACAACTTCAAAATCACACATGTCCTCAGGCTACATCAGACCTAATCCACTCAATTAAATTAAGCAAAACAGAATCATTTTACATTTGACTAGAAATTAAAATGGAAATAATCTCAACAGAGAAAAATGTCCTCCTGTGTGCTACCTATATCCACATACTTTAATGAAGACAGCTTCTCCATCCTAGAGTGGGAGATCAACCATTTCCATCCCCAGGGACATGTACTAGTCTAACCTAAGCGCCAGAACTGGACAGTAACCTCACACCCTCCACACACAGGGGGACAAGCACCTACCTGGTGGGGACAGCATTCCCTCCCCCATATGCCCCCCTAGACGCAACTATGACAAAACAACCAACAAAAATGGGTCACAACTCAGCTCTGTCGCATGCTGGGTTTGTACATAGTCAGTGGTAGGCTTCGAGGGGAATCCTATGGTAGGTACACCTACAGCCCGTCCCTTGGCAGTGGTACTATAGACTACTTTATCAAAAGGCCTGTAGTGTTGATGGTATACTAAATTAAATGATAAAATATGCAGACCACAAATTCAAAATGGCTATTCTTAAACTCTTCAATGTTATCCTCAGCTCTAGCATCTTCCCCAATATTTGGAAACAAGGTCTGATCACCACAATCCACTAAAGTGGACACAAATTTGATCCCAATAATTACTGTGGAATATACGTTGACAGTAACCTTGGAAAAATCCTCATGGTCACGTGCGCCGAGTACAACAGTTGTAGACCCCCACACATTGACTCGGTACCCGTAACCCCTCTGTATATAGCCTCATTATCTTTATTTTGTGATACTGATTTTATTTTTAATTTTTTATATTTTCTTAACTCTATTCCTTGAACTGCATTGTTGGTTAAGGGCTTGTAAGTAAGCGTTGCAGACTCCAACATTTCCTCAGTGAACACAATGTCCTGAGCGAATGTCAAATTGTCTTCTTACCAACATATCGTACGACAGACCACATATACACCATGCACACACTAATAGATAAACAAAACAAAGCAGTCTTCTCATGCTTTTTTTATTTAAAAAAAGCTTTTGACTCAATTTGGCATGAGGGTCTGCTATACAAATTGATGGAAAGCATTGTTGGGGGAAAACATACAATATTATAAAATCAAGGTACACAAACAACAAGTGTGCAGTTAAAATTGGCAATGAACACACATATTTCTTTCCTCAGAGAAGTGGGGTGAGACAGGGAAGCACCTTGAGCCCCACCCTCTTCAACAGTTTACATACACCTTAGCCAAATACATTTAAACTCAGTTTTTCACAATTCCTGACATTTAATCCAAGTAAAAAATTCCCTGTTTTAGTGAATTTTGGTTAGTATCACCACTTTATTTTAAGAATGTGAAATGTAAGAATAATACAGTAGAGAGAATTTATTTAAGCTTTTATTTCTTTCATCACATTCCCAGTGGGTCAGAAGTTTACATACAGTCAATTAATATTTGGTAGCATTGCCTTTAAATTGTTTAACTTGAGTCAAACGTTTCGGGTAGCCTTCCACAAGCTTTCCACAATAAGTTGGGTGAATTTTGGCCCATTCCTCCTGACAGAGCTGGTGTAACTGAGTCAGGTTTGTAGGCATCCTTGCTCGCACACGCTTTTTCAGTTCTGCACACACATTTTCTATAGGATTGAGGTCAGGGCTTTGTGATGGCCACTCCAATACCTTGAATTTGTTGTCCTTAAGTCATTTTGCCACATCTTTGTAAGTATGCTTGGGGTCATTGTCCATTTGGAAGACCCATTTGCGACCAAGCTTTAACTTCCTGACTGATGCCTTGAGATGTTGCTTCAATATATCCACATAATTTTCCTTCCTCATGATGCCATGTATTTTGTGAAGTGCCTCTTGCAGCAAAGCACCCCCACAACATGATGCTGCCATCCCCGTGCTTCATGGTTGGGATGGTGTTCTTTGGCTTGCAAGCCTCCCCCTTTTTCCTCCAAACATAATGATGGTCATTATGGCCAAACAGTTCTATTTAGTTTCATCAGACCAGAGGACATTTCTCCAAAAAGTACGATCTTTGTCCCCATGTGAAGTTGCAAACCGTAGTCTGGCTTTTTTATGGCGATTTTGGAGCAGTGGCTTCTTCCTTGCTGAGCGGCCTTTAAGGTTATGTCGATATAGGACTCGTTTTACTGTGGATATAGATACTTTTGTACCTGTTTCCTCCAGCATCTTCACAAGGTCCTTTGCTGTTGTTCTGAGATTGATTTACACTTTTCGCACCAAAGTACGTTCATATCTAGGAGACAGAACGCATCTCCTTCCTGAGCGGTATGACGGCTGCGTGGTCCCATGGTGTTTATACTTGCGTACTATTGTTTGTACAGATGAACGTGGTACCTTCAGGCGTTTGGAAATTGCCCCCAAGGATGAACCAGACTTGCGGAGGTCTACAATTTATTTTCGGAGGTCTTGGCTGATTTCTTTAGATTTTCCCATGATGTCAAGCAAAGAGGCACTGAGTTTGAAGGTAGGCATTGAAATACATCCACAGGTACACCTCCAATTCACTCAAATTATGTCAATTAGCATATCAGAAGCTTCTAAAGCGATTACATAATTTTCTGGAATATTTCAAGCTGTTTAAATGCACAGTCAACTTAGTGTATGTAAACTTCTGACCCACTGGAATTGTGATACAGTAAATAATAAGTCAAATAATCTGTCTGTAAACAATTGTTGGAAAAATACTTGTGTCATGCACAAAGTAGATGTCCTAACCGACTTGCAAAAACTATAGTTTGTTAACAAGAAATTTGTGGAGTGGTTGAAAAACAAGTTTTAATGACTCCAACCTAAGTGTATGTAAACTTCCGACTTCAACTGTATATCAATTAATTGGCTAGGGCCCTAGATCAGTCTGCAGCACCCGGACTCACCATACTACACTCAAATGTCAAATGTCAAATGTCTACTGTTTGCAGATGATCTGTTGCTTCTGTCCCCAACCAAGGCGGGCCTACAGCAGCACCTAGATCTTCTGCACAGATTCTGTCAGATTTGGGCCATGACGCTAAATCTCAGTAAGACAAAAATAATTGTGTTCCAAAATGGGTCCAGTTGCCAGGACAACAAATGCACATTCTATGCCATCAAAAGGAACATAAAACTTGACATCCCAATTAGGATCTAGCTAAAAGTACTTAAATCAGTTATAGAAGCCATTGTCCTTAATGGTTGTGAGGTCTGGGGTCCACTCGCCAAACAATAATTCACGAAATGGGACAAAAACCCAATTGAGACTGCATGCAGAATTCTGATAAAATATCCTTAATGTACCACGCAAACCCCAAACAATGCATGCAGAGGAGAATTAGGACTAATAAAAATCCCCAAAAGAGCTGTAAAATTCTACAACCACCTAAAAGGAAGCAATGCCCACACGTTACACCGCAAAGCCCTCACCTACAGAGAGATGAACCTAGAGAAGAGTCCCCTCAGCCAGCTGGTTTTGGGGTTCTGTTCACAAACACAGACTCCACAGATATCTAACAAGACACACAATCTAAAGTAAAGGAATGGAATTAAGAAGATATAAATATTTGGATGAGCAATGTCAGAGCGGCATAGACTAAGATACAGTAGAGAAGGATAGAATACAGTATATACATATGAGATGAGTCATGCAAAATATGTAAAGTGACTAATGTTCCATTATTAAAGTGGCCAGTGATTTCAAGTGTATGTATATAGTGCAGCGGCCGCTGTGCTAGTGATGGCTGTTTAACAGTCTGATGGCCTTGATAGAAGCTGTTTTTCAATTTCTCGATCCCAGCTTTGATGCACCTGTACTGACCTCGCCTTCTGGATGATAGAGGGGTGAACAGGCAGTGGCTCGGGTGATTGTTGTCCTTGATAATCTTTTTGGCCTTCCTGTGACATCGGGTGCTGTAGGTGTCCTGGAGGGCAGGTGGCTTGCACCCAGTGATGTGTTGGGCAAACCCCACTTCCCTCTGGAGAGCCCTGCAGTTGCAGGTGGTGCAGTTGCCATACCAGGCGGTGATACAGCCCGACAAGATGCTCTCAATTGTGCATCTGTAAAAGTTTGTGAGGGTTTTAGGTGACAAGCCAAATTTCTTCAGTCTCTTGAGGTTGAAGAGGCATTGTTGCGCCTTCTTCACCACACTGTCTGTGTGGGTGGACCATTTCAGTTTGTCAGTGATATGTACGCCGAGGAACTTGAAGCTTTCCACCTTCTCCACTGCGGTCCCGTCGATGTGGATAGGGGGGTGCTCCCTCTGCTGTTTCCTGAAGTCCACGATCAGCACCTTAGTTTTGTTTACATTTGGTGAGAGGTTATTTTCCTGGCACCACACTCCGAGGGCCCTCACCTCCCTGTAGGCTGTCTCGTCGTTGTTCGTAATCAGGCCTACTACTGTTGTGTCGTCTGCAAACTTGATGATTGAGTTGGAGGCGTGCATGGCCACGCAGTCATGGGTGAACAGGGAGTACAGGAGGGGGCTGAGCACACATCCTTGTGGGGCCCCACTGTTGAGGATCAGTGAAGTGGAGGTGTTGTTTCCTACCTTCACCACCTGGGGGCGGCCTGTCAGAGAATACACAGTAGCAGAATACCTGATCACTGTGACAGACCCAAAATTAACTATGTACAGACTCCGTGAGCATAGCCTTGCTATTGAGAGAGGCAGACCTGGCTCTCAAGAGAAGAAAGTCTATGTGCCCACTGCCCACAAAATTAGGTGAAAACTGGGCTGCAATTCCTTACCTCCTGCCAAAGGTATGACCACATATTTTTTCCTATAGATCACACTGACCCAGAAAGAATTTGAAAACAAATCAAACATCGATTTACTCCCATATCTGTTACACAAAATACCACAATGTGCAAATCACAGCAGCAAGATGTGTGACCAGTTGTCATGAAAACAGGGCAACCAGTGGAGCACAAACAACATTGTAAATAAAACCAATATTTATCTGTTATGTTTTTTAGCTGATACCATACTTTATCCTCATGAAACCTTTATGAGTGCAATGTTTACTGTAAAATTGTATTTTGTTTCTTCTCACTTTTGTTGATTTGTTTATTTCAGTTGCTTTTCCAATGTAAATGTGTTTCCCATAGGGAGGGAGAGAAGGGATGGGAGGTAGCGAGATGTAGATAGAGGGAGGGGTAGGGAGGGGTAGGGTGAGAGGGAGGGGTAGGGTGAGAGGGAGTGAGGGAGAGGTAGGGGGAGAGAGGGAGGGTGAGGGAGGGAGAGGGAGGGGTAAGGTGAGAGAGGGAGGGGTAAGGTGAGAGAGGGAGGGGGAGGGAGGGGTAGGGTGAGAGAGGGAGGGGGAGGGAGGGAGGGGTAGGGTGAGGGTGAGGGGTAGGGTGAGAGGGAGGGGTAAGGTGAGAGAGGGAGGGGGAGGGAGGGGTAGGGTGAGAGAGGGAGGGGGAGGGAGGGAGGGGTAGGGTGAGGGTGAGGGGTAGGGTGAGAGGGGGAGGGAGGGTGAGGGAGGGGGAGGGAGGGGTAGGGTGGGAGGGAGGGAGGGAGAGGTAGGGTGGGAGGGAGGGAGGGGTAGGGCGAGAGGGAGGGAGGGGTAGGTTGGGAGGGAGGGAGGGTAGTGCGGGAGAGATTTGCACATCAAAGCATTTCCACCGCCATTTCACACATGGTTAATTTTACAGACTGAAAAAGACTCACCTTGTCTAGTGTATTTTGTTTTGTCCACATTTTGAACATTTACCGACAAATTTATTGTATCCATCAGGCCTGTATTGACATTTTTTTTTTTAAATCCGGCATAAGGTTGGACGGAAATCTGGTTGTAGGTAAGAGAAAGGCAGAGAGAAGGATGGAAAGAAACAAGGAATAACACCATCACTCAGTGATAGTGACCCCAGCACAGGGAACACACACACACACACACACACACACACACACACACACACACACACACACACACACACACACACACAAAACGTATCAGGCCTGGCGCCACACTCGGTTTAACAGAATGGGGCCGTAGAGATGATCCATAGGTGATTATGTCTCAGCTAATGGGAGATAATTTCTCGCTTTGCTGATGATGGCAGAGATGGATGGGGTTACACACACACACACACACACACACACACACACACACACACACACACACACACACACACACACACACACACATACACAACCATGTCTGCGCTAAGCCCTCCGTTACCTGGAGGAAACTCTGTGACCCCCCCCCCCCCCCCAGCAACAACTGGACTGAGAAAGAACATGAGAAGGATAAGGAGAAAGAGATAGTAGTGAAAAGGAGACAGACAGTGAGAGCGATTCAGAGAGGCAGAAGGAGAGGGGGAGAGCGATTCAGAGAGAGATTCAGAGAGCGGGAGAAAGAGACAGCGAGAGAGAGATTCAGAGAGCGGCAGAGGGAGAAAGAGACAGAGCAAGAGAGAGATTCAAAGCAAGGGACAGAAAGAGAGGTTCAGAGAATAAGGCAGAGGGAGACAGACCTAGACAAGTAGACCGACTTAAAGGGGAATATTGAAAACCGTAAAGTCTACTTTATTAGCCAATACACGACTGAGCAATGTCATATCATTCTTTAATATATGCTTTTTATAGTTAGCTTTTTATGAATACAGCCAGCCTGTGTTAGTGTCCCTCCACTCCAAGCCCTGATTATGAGTATGGGCCTCCTCCTTGTCAAATCCCCCTCTACAGAGATGAACAGAGGGCCACAGGACAGGTCCCTCTCTGTCTACAGAGCTGGGCCATTTTAAAAGGTACTGCACTATGTATGTAATGGGGTGCTATTTGGGACGCAGTCTAGGTTCCACCTAACCCCAGATACTCATGCCCCTGTTCCTCTCTCTGTGCTGTGTAGAACTTCTCCCGGGTGAAGATGCAGGTGACTATGTCTCTAGCCTCTCTGGTGGGGAAGTCCGAGGACTTCCATGAGGAGTACCTCCGCAGGTCCCTACGCACCATACTGGCCTATGCAGAGGAGGACACAGAGATGCAGAACACACCGCTGCCCTCACAGGTACACACACACACACACACACACACACACACACACACACACACACACACACACACACACACACACACGTTGATATCAACCCTAGTGTTATTGTGTGCGTGTAGGTGGATGAGCTGCTGAGGAACTTAAACAGTATCCTGTCAGACACGGTGAAGATGAGAGAGTTCCAGGAAGACCCAGAGATGCTCATGGACCTCATGTACAGGTACTCACTCACTCACTCACTCACTCACTCACTCCTGTTGTAGGGCTCTGTGTATGTTTTTCTCCTGGTTCCTATTCATTTCTTTGTGGATTGGTTTCTTCTCTGTTTGTTCCTCACTATGGAAACCATGTGGTAGCAGTTTGGGACAGAGATCGGCTGAGACATTCACTCACTGACCTCCCAGCCTAACAGGATACAAGGAGAATACATTATTATAGCTGATTACAAGACCCGTATACACAAAGCGTCTAATCTAGGATCAGGTCTCACATTCATTACAATCTAAAGGGAAAACTGATCCTAGATCAGCATTTCTTCTCTGAGAAGTTTTATGAATACAGTCCCAGATCTACAGGAGTACCTAAGAGCTTGAGTACTGGGGTTGGTTTGGATTTCAGCATCACTCCCCCTCTCCCTCCTTCTGTCTCCAGGATAGCGAAGGGTTACCAGACGTCTCCTGACCTGAGGTTGACATGGCTGCAGAACATGGCGGAAAAACACAAGAACAGGAAGTGTTTTACCGAGTCGGCCATGTGTCTGGTCCATGCTGCAGCCCTGGTGGCTGAATACCTCAGCATGCTGGAGGACCACAAATACCTACCTGTGGGCAGTGTCACCTTTCAGGTGGGTACCTAGGCTGTACACACACACACACACACACACACACACACACACACACACACACACACACACACACACACACACACACACACACACACACACACACACACACACACACACACACACACACACACTACTGATTATGGTCTGTTGACTGTTGCCATAAAGGGGAGCTGTATACTCAATGTAATGTTTCATTGTTTGGCTGTGTCTTGCTTAATCACTTCATGACTTCGTTTTTTGTGTGAAAAACAAAGCTGTCAGTAATACCTGATTGATTAATTGATTGATTCCCATTTGTAACATGCCGGATGAGTCTGATTGGTTGGTTGCTTCTATAGAACATCTCTCCCAACGTGCTGGAGGAGTCAGCGGTATCAGATGACATACTGTCCCCAGATGAAGACGGTGTCTGTTCAGGACAATACTTCACCACCAGTGGTTTGGTGGGCCTACTGAAGCAGGCTGCAGAACTCTTCAGCAACGTAAGACACACAAACAAAAGCGGATCCTAAATAATGGTACTGCTGCACTCGCATAAAGACACTCAACAATGGTGATAATAGTGTGTTGTTGCTGTGTTTTCAGGGTGGTCTGTATGAGACAGTGAATGAAGTGTATAAGATCATTATGCCTGTTCTGGAGGCTCACAGAGATTTCCGGGAGCTGGTCTCTACTCACGAGAAACTCCAGAGAGCCTTCGACAACATCATTCAGAAGGTACAGACAGACATCAGCGTGGACTACTGTATATGAAGGGATTACAGTCACAATACATATGAAGTACTTACAATTATAGTGAAATGCTTACAATTACAATTGGACATCGATGTGCTGTATTTGGAGGAAAGCTGTCTACCTATTTCCTTCACTTGGATGTTAATTGTTATTTTTTGTATATAATGTTACAATGCTGAGTCGCTTTCACGTGTTTGTCGTCGTCCCAGGGCCATAAGAGGATGTTTGGTACATATTTCCGGGTGGGTTTTTATGGGGCCAAGTTTGGAGACCTGGACGAACAGGAGTTTGTTTACAAGGAGCCAGGGATCACCCACCTGCCAGAGATATCCCACAGACTGGAGGTAACTGAGAGAGTGCGTGTGTGTCTGTGCGTGCATGGGTGCATGCTTTTACTGCATGGATATAAAAACTGCATCTATTCATATGAGTACTGCATCTATTCATATGAATACTACATCTATTCACGAGTACTGCATCTATTCATAGGAGTACTGCATCTATTCATAGGAGTACTGCATCTATTCATAGGAGTACTGCATTTATTCATAGGAGTACTGCATTTATTCATAGGAGTACTGCATTTATTCATAGGAGTACTGCATTTATTCATAGGAGTACTGCATTTATTCATAGGAGTACTGCGTCTATTCATAGGAGTCCTGCATCTATTCATAGGAGTCCTGCATCTATTCATAGGAGTACTGCATCTATTCATAGGAGTACTGCATCTATTCATAGGAGTACTGCATCTACTTATAGGAGTACTGCATCTGTTCATATAAGTACTCCATCTGTTCATATAAGTACTCCATCTATTCATAGGAGTACTGCATCTATTTATAGGAGTACTGCATCTATTTATAGGAGTACTGCATCTATTTATAGGAGTACTGCATCTATTTATAGGAGTACTGCATCTATTTATAGGAGTACTGCATCTATTTATAGGAGTACTGCATCTATTCATATGAGTACTGTATCTATTGGTGTTGTAGAACTTCTACAGTCAGTGTTTTGGCGATGCCCTGGAGATGATCAAAGACTCCAAAGGCATAGACAGAAGCAAACTGGATGCTAACAAGGTACAGTATATGACAGTATACCACCAAACCATCCTGTGTTCCTGCTGTGTCCCTTTTCACTTTCTTCTGACTCGCATCAAAGTAGAGATGCATCTAGTTGTTTGTGAATGTCAAATTATTGAGAGGAACATTCACAAACAACTAGATGCATCTCTACTTTTATCCCCTCACCCACTTTTTCTCTCATTCTCCGCCCCTCCCTTCACTCTCTCTCTCTCGCTCCCTCCCACAGGCCTACATACAGATCACCTACGTGGAGCCCTTCTTTGATGACTATGAGATGAAAGACCGCCTGACCAACTTTGAGAAGAACTTTAACTTGCGTCGCTTCATGTACACCACGCCCTTCACAAAGGCCGGGCGGCCGCGTGGTGAGCTCAACGAGCAGTACAAGAGGAAGACCATCCTCACCACTATGCACACCTTCCCCTACATCAAGACGCGCATCAACGTCATCCAGAAAGAAGAGGTATGCTGGTAGAACAAAGCCTATTTAGACACAGCTTTTCAATATTGGGTTCATCTTTGCTTTTTGATCGTTAATGGCTCTTAGCCAATTAGACAGATTTCTTTTTTTTTTATCTTTCCAAATCTAACTTGTACCTTTTCACTTTCTTTGCCTCTCCTTCCTTCTCATCCTCCCATTCCCAAGTTTGACCTGACTCCCATTGAGGTGGCCATCGAGGACATGCAAAAGAAGACCAGGGAGTTAGCGGTAGCCACACACAGGGAGCAGCCAGATGCTAAGATGCTCCAGATGCTTCTACAGGGCTCTGTGGGAGCCACCGTCAACCAGGTACCTCCAGCCACCTGTTCTGACTTCAAATAAATATATTTTTATGCCCCCCCCAAACTGGCATTTTTAACATTAGCATTACTGATTTGAAAGTTACTCATTGACTCCACACATCAAATGAAGAGGAAAAACAAGTGTGAAAGCCAACTGAAGTGATTGCATAGTGCATCTCGTAGGTGTTAGTTGTATTCTCCTGAATCCTCATCACTAACCTTGAGGAAACATCCAATCTAGGAAGTTAGTAAGTAACTTGATAAAGAGCAGGTGGGAGACATGATACATCAAAGAGTCCAGTTCAACCATAACATCGTCTGTACAGTGGCTCGGCTGATTCTGTTAAAACCTTCATTCACAACCTCTTCTTTCATGTCTGCGCTAAACACTGAAACCCTTTGATCTGATGGCTTACAGCTCCCGTCAAACGTTGGCTAAACGCTAAAGTCATGATGTAGTTACATCAGGCCCCAGCTCTCTTTTGTATAGTCTATTCTGACAGCAACCCCTGCTTTCACCTGCTGACTGTATACACAACCTTAATGTTCATGCTGTCCATAAACAAACACAGCCCTAGGCCTAATCAGTAGAGAGGGATGGCTCCCCTCTGTCCGTCCGGCTCTCCAGGCCCTAGTCTAGCACATATGTTTGCGAATGAACCACGATGAGCATTCTAATGCCTGGCCATGTGAGCGTGCTGTGGTTTCATGATAAATATAAGTTAGGATAACACGATCCCAGAGAGGGAATGAATGGGAGCCAAATGGCTGCTTGTAGGCAGGGTTAGTGGTGACATTAGCCACACAGCGATCAGGCTAATCAGGGTCTCCTTCATCTGATCTCTATCTTATGTCCTGGCCTTTGGACACTTTGGCTGCGTATCATATGGCACCATATTCCTTATGTAATGGGCTCTGGTCAAAAGAAGTCCACTATCTATGGAATAGGGGTCTGTTTGGAACGCATTCATTACTGAGTATTCAGTTAGGAAGTCCTTTCCTCTAATGAAGGTCATTACTGAGTATTCAGTTAGGAAGTAGTTTCCTCTAATGAAGGTCATTACTGAGTATTCAGTTAGGAAGTAGTTTCCTCTAATGAAGGTCATTACTGAGTATTCAGTTAGGAAGTAGTTTCCTCTAATGAAGGTCATTACTGAGTATTCAGTTAGGAAGTAGTTTCCTCTAATGAAGGTCATTACTGAGTATTCAGTTAGGAAGTAGTTTCCTCTAATGAAGGTCATTACTGAGTATTCAGTTAGGAAGTAGTTTCCTCTAATGAAGGTCATTACTGAGTATTCAGTTAGGAAGTAGTTTCCTCTAATGAAGGTCATTACTGAGTATTCAGTTAGGAAGTAGTTTCCTCTAATGAAGGTCATTACTGAGTATTCAGTTAGGAAGTAGTTTCCTCTAATGAAGGTCATTACTGAGTATTCAGTTAGGAAGTAGTTTCCTCTAATGAAGGTCATTACTGAGTATTCAGTTAGGAAGTAGTTTCCTCTAATGAAGTTTCCTCTAATGAAAGCGAGGCATTCATCATTCACATGCTCATACTCTTTCTTCATTTCTTATACCATCTTCCTCCCCTCCTTTCCTTCCTTCCATCTTTCACACTCTCCCTCTGTGTGTGTGCGTGCGCGTAGGGACCGTTGGAGGTGGCCCAGGTCTTTCTGAATGAGATCCCAGCGGACCCCAAGCTCTTCCGTCACCACAACAAACTGCGCCTGTGTTTCAAAGAGTTCATCATGAGGTGAGAACCAACCCAAACACCACCGTGCAACTGCAATCCACGCTTACCAGCCAGTGATGAGAAACACATCAAACCTACACTTTGCTCTCACTTTTGATCTCGCTCTGACACTTGTTTTTGGTACAGTTCGATTCTCTATCTTTTCCCCAAAGTGTACACTCGTTTTCAATGCCGGCAGTAGTACATTTTGTGGTGGAATATATATTTCTGTCATTAATGGTTTGAAATTGTTTTAGTGGTGGCTTGAAGTATGGACACCATATAAATTAGTACTGTTGCATGGTGCTATTGGGCTCCCGAGTGGCGCAGTGGTCTAAGGTACTGCATCTCAGTGCTAGAGGCGTCACTATAGACACCCTGGTTCAAATCCAGGCTGTATCACAACCGGCCACAATTGGCCCAGCGTCGTCCGGTTTGGTTAGTGTAGGCCGTCATTGTAAATAAGAATTTGTTCTTAACTGATTTGCCTAATTAAATAAATAAAAATTATAATAATAAAAAATGGTGGACATGGAAAAGCAAGCGATTGACAGTAAAAACCAGCTATGTATGCACCCACACCATCTGTCTTGGTAATGTGTTATTACTGAAATACATTCCTAGGTGATACTGAAGGAAGCTAGACGTGATTTAATACAACAACAGGACAGGCATATTAACTTGTTTCCCCTTTAACATCACTCAGCTGCGTGGAACAGAAAAACTTTATTGTTCCCTGGGGACTTTCATTTTAGTTTGAATATTTGAAACATAATTTAAACCAACCGTCTAAACGGATGAGGCAGGGACTATGGTGATTTGGTCCAGGGAGTATGTCTCTGAGTGCGAGTGTGTATGTGTGTCTCATATCGTTTGCCTCCGAAAGGTGGCTTTCATTTGAGAACCCTCATGTCACATTCCAACTACGTTGATTGCTGCAAGCAGGCCAGCAAATATTTACCGTCATTTCAGAAACGTTTATTTTCTTCCATAATCCATGCAAGTTTGCACGAGCTCATTATATTCCAATAATCCACTTCTCAAGCTGCTATTTGGGCTGGAAGGACGATGGCTAGCTAGTAGCAACACATCAACTGATTGGAGGTTTTTCGGGGGGGAGTGAAATGCTTTTTTTCCCCAGCCCCCCTTTTTTTCAGCAGTCCCTATGCAGTTACTGTATTCTGTTAGATTACATTTTTCATATTACTTGCATTAAAAAGGGGCTCGTCTTTCCATTTCCTTCTGGCTCGTTTGTCTGTCATCCATTATGCATGTTGTAATTGTGACTGCGGGCAGACCAGACCCCGTACCGTACCTGTCCTCTGAAATGAGGTTCAACCCCAGGGTACTGTTTTTGTGCACGGATCACTATACTCCCTGCCACTCTCAGCACAGTACTACAAGAGACACTTTCCTTCCTTGAGCAATCCTGTACTAAAAAAGGAAGCAAGGCTCAGAGAAAGAGTGAACATCTAATACAGGTGGACACACAGGTTGTTTAATAAGGTGAAACAATTATTAAATGCCAATGTGAACTGATTTGGGGACAAATCCATGTCGGTCACATAGTTTGTTCAGGAAATGAACTGAAATCCATGAAAAGAAAATAAGGAAATGAAATGGATGCATGAACATCCTCATGAAGATGAATGAAAAGTAATGTCAGGTCAGTGTTGAGTGATGAAGGTGAGGAGAGGAACTCATTGAAGACTTGAGACACAGCCCACAGTATGCTTATATCCCAAATGGTACCATATTCCCTACAGTGTATATAGAGCACTACTTTATGGACCCTGGTCTACTGTGTATAGGGAATAGGGTTCCATTTGGGACACGTCCTATGTTTCCCCCCCCTGTTCCTCTGTAGGTGTGGCGAGGCTGTGGAGAAGAACAAGCACCTGATCACGTTGGACCAGAAGGAGTACCAGCAGGAGTTAAAGAAGAACTACAACCGTCTGAGAGAGAACCTGCGGCCCATGCTGGAGAGGAAGATACCCGAGCTCTACAAACCCATCAAACCACGCCTGGAGAACAGGTAACGGATCATCAAAGTGCGCAATGCAGGGTTGAGTCCATTCGGGCCCAAATGTGAGGGGAAATGTTTGGAAACGGAGGAGGTTTAGGTTACGTCCCAAATGGCACCCCATTCCCTATACCACTATGGCCCCTGGTCCAAAGTAGTGCACTACTGTATATAGGGAAAATAGTTCCATTTGGAACACCACTGATACCTGAATATGTTTAATAAGAATGTTAATTTTAGTTTCATGTTAATCCTATTAACAGTCCTGTTTGCTTATGTCATCTGAAAGAATCTGACAGCTGCTGTGTTGTATTTTCATGTTGCCTATGCCCCCATGCAAATCTAATTGAATAGTTTCCTCTCCTCTCTCTCCTCCTCCTCCTCATCTTCTCTGCTGTCCCATCCAAAGGGATTCCGTCAAACGGCTCAGTTTCCGCAGAGCACTGGAGGAAAACTCCTGAGACGACCAGACAGACTTATCTATCTGAGGGAATGCTCCAGTGGCCAGAGAAAAAAGGATGCTGTAAAAGTAGAAAAGGTGGCAAAGAGAAGAGGGAGAGCAGAAGGGCGCTAGCAGTCCTCATTCACCATGGAAGAGCAGTACTGTACACATGATTACACGGAGGACTTACAATAATATCTGAATCAATAACACAACGTTGCTAGTTCTCTTGAGTTCTATGATTACTGCTAGTCCTAACGATGCTGCAAACTACTGTGGGTTTGAGAAAGACGAGTACAAGTTCCACATTTAAGGGATACTTCAGGATGTTGGCAATGAAACTCTTTATCTACTTCCCCAGAGTCAGATGAACTTGTGGATACCATTTTTATGCCTCTGTGTGCAGCTTGAAGGAAGTTGCTAGCTAGCGTTAGTTTAACTGCCAACTAGCGTTAGCGCAATGACTGGAAGTCTTTGGTAACTGTTGGCATGCTAGTAGATGGTTTTCAAAGTAGCAAAAAAATAAAACCGCAATTACAATTCCCTAAAAGGCTTTTTTATGTTAATTGGAGTGTCACCTATGCCCATATTAGTTATATTCAAGAATAAAGCCAATAATTCATTTTTATTGTGATTCATATGAATGTACCCTAGTGTTTTTTTTATTTGATCATTTTTTTTGCCCATTTTTCATAATCACAAGGTTAAATATCCATGCTTAGACTGGCAGAAATAGAACTACCCCGAAAAAATGACATTTTATTTTGAATACCACATTTTTGATGTGCCACGGGTACAGCACAAAATTTGTTGCAGTTTTTTTAAAATAAAAACCTCCTGCCTTGTATTGAAAAAAATGCAAAAATCTATGAAAATATTTCATTCATGCTTTGAGATTTGTCTCAGTCAACAAAACAAAGTTATTGTATTTTAATATAAAATACTGGTGTTATACTATATGAAAATATTTTGTTACCCTGAATGACACTGGCACAGAATAGGATTCGCATCCATTAAATGTTATTAGTAGTCTATTAATAGTTGGCTATACTATGATAACACTTCATCAAAGTTTAAAAGTTAAATCAACTCCCTGTCCCTTTCTCTCTCAAACATGTTTTGTTACTATTTCATTGCTAATGTTAATAATAATAATTTTACTATAATTTGAGGCTGCGGCAACACTTTACGTTGCATTAAGTTGCATTATTGCACGATTATTACATGGTAGTTAATGTTGTAACTATGCATTGTTACACTCTAACTGGTAAATGTATATTCAATGCAGGTACACAAATGCAATTTCAAGATACCTACACAAAATAGCTACATAAAATGCCCATCAACCTACTTCAATTCAAACTTGTACAATCTCGATATTTCATAAAGTGTCCCAAACGTGAAGCAGCTATTAATGAATATAATTCATAATCCATTTTGAATCCATAATTACGTGTGCGTGATATTATATTAACTAATATAATGCATCAGTTATACATTAACTGCAGTGCAATAAAACATAACTACAGTGTAATAGCGCAACTTAATGTTATGTGTTAACCACCCAGCTTGAATATCCTATTATATACTATTCTGTTGCTGACAGTAGCATGAAAACAATACCTTTTGTATTTGCATTTATTATGGATCCCCATTAGCTGCTGCCAAAGCAGCAGCTACTCTTCCTGGGGTCCAGCAAAATTCAGGCAGTTTATACAATTTTAAAAACATTACAATAGATTCACAGATTTCACAACACACTGTGTGCCCTCATGCCCCTACTCCACTACTACCACATATCTACAGTACTAAATCCATGAGTATGTATAGTGCGTATGTTATCGTGTGTGTATGCATGTGTCTGTGCCAATGTCTGTGCCAATGTTTGTGTTGCTTCACAGTCCCCGCTGTTCCATAAGGTGTTTTTCTATCTGTTTTTTAATATCTAATGTTACTGCTTGCGTCAGTTACTTGATGTGGAATAGAGTTCCATGTAGTCATGGCTCTATGTAGTACTGTGTGCCTCCCATAGTCTGTTCTGGACTTGGACTGTGAAGAGACCTCTTGTGGGGTATGCATGTGTGCGAGCTGTGTGCCAGTAGTTTAGACAGACAGCTCGGTGCATTCAACATGTCAATACCTCTCATAAATAAAAGTAGTGATGAAGTCAATTTCTCCTCCTCTTTCAGCCAGGAGAGATTGACATGCATATTATTAATATTAGCTCGCTGTGTACATCCAAGGGCCAGCACCTGACCACACGACTGAACAGTAGTCAAGGTGCGACAAAACTAGGGCCTGTCGGACATGCCTTGTTGATAGTGTTGTTAAGAAGGCAGAGCATCGCTTTATTATATACAGACTTCTCCCCATCTTAGCTACTACTGCATCAATATGTTTTGACCATGACAGTTTACAATCTAGGGTTACTCCAAGCAGTTTTGTCATCTCAACTTGCTCAATTTCCACATGATTTATTACAAGATTTAATTGAGGTTTAGGGTTTAGTGAGTGTTTTGTTCCAGATACAATGCTATAAATATTTAGGGCTAACTTATTCCTTGCCACTCACTCTGAAACTAACTACAGCTCTTTGTTGAGTGTTGCAGTCATTTCAGTCGCTGTAGTAGCTGATGTGTATAGTGTTGAGTCATCCGCATACATAGACACTCTGGCTTTACTCAGTCAGTGGCATGTTGTTAGTAAAAATTGAAAAAAGCAAGGGGCCTAAACAGCTACCCTGTGGAATTCCTGATTCTAACTGGATTATATTTGAGAGGCTTCCATTAAAGAACACCCTCTGTGTTCTGTTAGACAAGTAACTCTTTATCCACATTATAGCAGGGGGTGTAAAGCCATAACACGTACGTTTTTCCAGCAGCAGACTATCAATAATGTCAAAAGCTGCACTGAAGTCCAACAAGACAGCGCACACAATCATTTTATCATCAATTTCTCTAAGCCAATCATCAGTCATTTGTGTAAGTGCTGTGCTTGTTAAGTGTCCTTCCCTGTAAGCATGCTGAAATTCTGTTGTCAATTTGTTTACTTTACTGAATGACATTGATGAAGCGCAGAAGTCCGGACAAAAGTTATTCAAGTGAAATATTTTTTAGATACAGTATGTCGCACATTATTCTATATATTGTTGCAAACACTAACACAATTATGCCATGGGTGTTCATTTATATTTTTAGAATGAAATTCTACATTTTAAAAACACTTTTGTCATTCGAATTTTAACCCGGACAGTTACACTGAAGGATATTTTGTCACTTTAGAGCTCATTAACTCCCTTAATTTAATAGTTTGCAACACAAATATTTCTGGGTCAAAAGAAGGGTAAGAGTTGTGTGATTTAATATTATATATATCTTTTTATGTTAAATTAATGGCCTTTGGACACCAAATTTACATGTCTCGTCATTGACCCAGATACCAGTAATTGCGCTAACGCTAGTTAGAATTGGCTCGCAAAACTACGTCCAGCTTCTTTCATACTAGATGCAAAGACATAAAAATGGTGGTATCCATGAGTTCATCTGACTCTGAGGAAGTAGATAAAGGGCTTAATTGTCAAAATCCCAAAGTATCCCTTTGCCCAGTGAAGTGTGTGTGTGTGGACGTGTTTAGTTATTCTTGTGGGGACCAAAAATCCCTGCAAGAATAGTAAACAAACAACAATTTGACCAACTGGGGACATTTTATTAGTCCCCACAAGGTCAAATGCTATTTCTA
The DNA here is from genome assembly GCF_045679555.1 of Salvelinus alpinus. NCBI lineage: Eukaryota > Metazoa > Chordata > Actinopteri > Salmoniformes > Salmonidae > Salvelinus > Salvelinus alpinus. Next base: position 20,915,439 of record NC_092104.1, read on the forward strand.
GGGTGTTTAGGGTTAAGGTTAGAATTAGTGTTAGAACTATGTTAAGGGTTAGGAGCTAGGGTTAAGGGTTAAGGTTAGGTTTTTGGGTTAAGGTTAGGGTTAGGGCAAGAGTACAGGTTAGGTTTAGGGGTTATGGAAAATATGATTTTGAATGGGACAGAATTGTGTGTCCCCACATGGTTAGCTGTACAAGACTGTGTATGTTTACTTTTTGTCATTGTCCTGATAAATCACTCTGTTCTGACTCATGACTGATGATAAATCACTCTGTTCTGACTAATGACTGATGATAAATCACTCTGTTCTGACTCATGACTGATGATAAATCACTCTGTTCTGACTCATGACTGATGATAAATCACTGTTCTGACTCATGACTGATGATAAATCACTCTGTTCTGACTCATGACTGATGATAAATCACTTTGTTCTGACTCATGACTGATGATAAATCACTCTGTTCTGACTCATGACTGATGATAAATCACTCTGTTCTGACTCATGACTGATGATAAATCACTGTTCTGACTCATGACTGATGATAAATCACTCTGTTCTCTCGAAAGGGAATCTGGACTTGCACTCGTATGTGTACAACCCTACAGACTCTCACACTGTAAACATGTAACTCCTCAGTTAACTCGTGATGCTATATTTGTTATATGTTTGTTAGACATAATTGGCTGTGTAGATACTCACAGAGATTAATTTATTATGAGTTCACAAATTAGTCATGGTACATACAGTGCCTTCAGAATGTAGTCATACCCTTTAACTTATTCCACATTTTGTTGTTACAGCCTGAATTCAAAATGGATTAAATATATATTTTTCTCACTCATCTACACACAATACCCTATAATGACAAAGTGAAAACATGTTTTTAGACATTTTTGCCAATTTATTGAAAATTAAATACAGAATTTTACAGAACACTTCCCTGGGCCTTCAATGACTTTAAAGGGATACTTTGGGATTTTGGCAATGAAGCCCTTTATCTACTTAGATACGTATTCACAGCCCTGAGTCAATACTTTGCAGAAGCACCTTTGGCAGTGATTACAGCTGTGTCTTTCTGGTTAAGTCTCTAGAAGCTTTACACACCTGGATTGTGCAAAATGTGCCCATTATTCTTTTCAAAATTCTTCATGCTCTGTCAAATTAGTTGTTGATCATTGGTAGACAACCATTTTCAAGACAAGTAGATTTAAGTCACTGGAACTCGGCCACTCAGGAACATGCACTGTCTTCTTGGTAAGCAACTCCAGTGTAGATTAGAACTTGTGTTTTAGGTTACTGTCCTGCTGAAAGGTGAATTCATCTTCCAGTGTCTTTTTGAAAGCAGACTGAACCAGGTTTTCTCGGATTTTGCCTGTGCTGGGCATCCATTACGTTTATTTTTTATCCTGAAAACTCCTCAGTCCTTAACGATTACAAGCATACCCATAACATGATACAGCCACCACTATACTTGAAAAAATGGAGAGTGGTACTCTGTAATGTGTTGTATTGGATTTGCCCCGAACATAACACTTTGTTTTGGAATATTTTTATTCTGTACAGGCTTCATTCTTTCTACTCTGTCAATTGGGTTAGTATTGTGGAGTAACTAAAATGTTGTTGATCCATCCTCAGTTGTCTCCTGTCACAGCCATTAAACTCTGTAACTGTTTTAAAATCACCATTGGCCTCATGGTGAAATCTGAGCGGTTTTCTTTCCTCTCCGGCAACTGAGTTAGGAAGGACGCCTGCATCTTTGTAGTGACTGGGTGTATTGATACACCATTGATAGTGTAATTAATAACTTCACCGTGCTCAAAGGGATATTCTATCTTTATTTTTTCATTTTTTTACCCATCTACCAATAGGTACCCTTGTTTGCAAAGCATTGTAAAATCTCCCTGGTCTTAGGGTTGAATCTGTGTTTGAAATTCACTGTGCGACTGAGCGACCTTTACAGATAATTGAATGTGTGGGGTACAGCAATGAGGTAGTCATTAAAAAAATCATGTTAAACCCAATTTAGTCCATGCAACTTATTATGAATTCATATAGGCTTGCCATGACAAAGGGGTTGAATACTTGAATTCTTAAGACATTTCAGCTTTTCATTTGAATTAATTTGTAAAAATGTCCCAAAACATAATTTCATTTTGACATTATGATGTATTGTGTGTGTGTGTAGGCCAGTGATGATATTTTTTTTCTCTAAATAATCAATTTTACATTCGGCTATAACTAAAAATGGGTGAGAATACTTTCTGAAGGCACTGTATAACTTAACTAAGGCCACCAACCAAACCCAAGTGGCATATCTGTATTTGCACAGAGAGAAATAATAGATGAATGTTTACAGTTATGATAAATTATTTTGTAATTTTCCTAATGAAAATATATATTTGAGATAATATACAGTATCACTTTAGTTGGCAATAACAATATTGAAACAATTGTGGTTACTATGACTGAATGTGACAAAGTCAAGGCACATATCAATACAGTTAAAATACTTATGAAAAAATGATGTATTAGGATGCCAACGTACAATATATTTACTGTATGAACAAGATAGGTTTTCAAGTATTTGCCCAGGCTCTTAGTCTTGTATGTTAGTTGATGTCATGTTGTAGAACCTCATGCATTCCAATAAAGAAATCCTTTGTAATACTACTGGGGAAAACTCGATACTCTGATTCTAAATACTTATGGGCATTCATTCACATTCTATTGTGTTCTGTTACAATGAAGCTGCATAGTAGTACATTAAGTAGTACATCAATGTCATGCACACATATCAATGTCATGTACACATATCAATGTCATGCACACATATCAATGTCATGCACACATATCAATGTCATGCACACATATCAATGTCATGCACACATATCAATGTCATGTACACATATCAATGTCATGTACACATATCAATGTCATGTACACATATCAATGTCATGTACACATATCAATGTCATGCACACATATCAATGTCATGCACACATATCAATGTCATGCACACATATCAATGTCATGTACACATATCAATGTCATGTACACATATCAATGTCATGCACACATATCAATGTCATGTACACATATCAATGTCATGCACACATATCAATGTCATGTACACATCAATGTCATGTACACATATCAATGTCATGCACACATATCAATGTCATGTACACATATCAATGTCATGCACACATATCAATGTCATGTACACATATCAATGTCATGTACACATATCAATGTCATGTACACATATCAATGGCATGCACACATATCAATGGCATGCACACATATCAATGTCATGCACACATATCAATGTCATGTACACATATCAATGTCATGCACACATATCAATGTCATGCACACATATCAATGTCATGTACACATATCAATGTCATGCACACATATCAATGTCATGTACACATATCAATGTCATGTACACATATCAATGGCATGCACACATATCAATGGCATGTACACATATCAATGTCATGTACACATATCAATGTCATGTACACATATCAATGTCATGCACACATATCAATGTCATGTACACATATCAATGTCATGTACACATATCATTGTCATGCACACATATCAATGTCATGCACTTGAAGCAATTCAACTTAAAATATGTCATCTTCCCTGTGGTCATTGTTCCTCCACTTATCACTACATTATCAATAGACCTACAGGAGCATAGGCCTAGAGGACTCATGTTGCAAAATATATACTTTCCTCATTAGTGGCAAATGTTGGATCACTATCCACCTCCAGTTACATGGATGACGATTGAATTGGAATGTGAAGCTAACTACTGTAGCTTTAGAAGAGACAGAATATACTGTAGATCTAGCTAGATTCACAGTATCCCTCTGCTGACCACTACACTCAGATAAGCAACCTCATCTTATTGTGCTCGAGCTGCTTTATATACAGTGCCATCGGAAAGTATTCAGACTTTTTCCACATTTTGTTACGTTACAGCCTTATTCTATAATGTATTACTTTTTTTTCATCAATCTACACACAACACCCCATAATGACAAAGCAAAAACATTTTTTTTTAAACATTTTTGCTAATATATATATTTTTTAAACTTATATTACATTTAAATAAGTATTCAGGATAGTTGAGGTAATTTATACATGTACAGTAAATAGGAGTAAAGTGACTATGCATAGATAATAAACAGCGAGTAGCAGCAGTCAATGTAAATAGTCCGGGTGGCAATTTGATTAATTGTTTAGCAGTCTTATAGCTTGGAGGTTGAAGCTGTTGAGGATCCTTTTGGACCTAGACTTGGCACTCGGGTACCGCTTGCCATGTGGTAGCAAAGAGAACAGTCTATGACTTGGGTGACTGGAGTCTTTGACCATTTTTTGGGCCTTCCTCTGACCGCCTAGTATATAGATCCTGGATGGCCCCAGTGATGTACTGGGCTGTACGCACTACCCTCTGTAGCGCGTAACGGTCGGAGGCCGAGCAGTTGCTATACAAGGAGGTGATGCAACCGGTCAGGATGCTCTTGATGGTGCAGCTGTTGACGTTTTTGAGGATCTGGGGACCCATGCCCAATCTTTTCAGTCTCCTGAGGGGGAAAAGGGGTTGTCGTGCCCTCTTCACGGCTGTCTTGGTGTTTGTGGACCATGATTATTTATTTGTGATGTGTACACCAAGGAACTTGAAACTCTCGACCCGCTCCACTACAGCCGATGTTAATGCGGGCCTGTTCGGCCCTCCTTTTCCTGTAGTCCACGATCATCTTCTTTGTCTTGCTCACATTGAGGGAGATGTTATTGTCCTGGAACCACACTGCCAGGTATCTGACCTCCTCCCTATAGGCTGTCTCATCGTTGTCGGTGATCAGGCTTACCACTGTTGTGTCATCAGCAAGCTTAATGATGGTGTTGGAGTCATGCTTGGCCATGTAGTCACAGGTGAAAAGGGAGTACAGGAGGGGACTAAGCATACACCCCTGAAGGGCCCCGGTGTTGAGGATCAGCGTGGCAGATGTGTTGTTGCCTACTCTTACCACCTGTGGGCAGACCATCAGGAAGTCCAGGATCCAGTTGCAGAGGGAGGTGTTTAGTCCCATGGTGATGAGCTTTGTGGGCACCATGGTGTTGAACACTGAGCTGTAGTCAATTAACTGCGTTCTCACATAGGTGTTCCCTTTGTCCAGGTGGGAAAGGGCAGTGTGGAGAGTAGAACACCAAAACAAACAAAAAAACTAATAATATATGAGCGAACTGTTTTGACCAGGAAACATTTTAAACATGATTATTCGTATCTTATCTATTCTTTCCATTGTTGGCCTATATACGTTTAAACCACAATTCACAATAGAAAATGCAAAGCTTACCTTTAAAAAAATATACAAAATAATAGAATAAATGGAAAATACACCAAACCTCTCCAAGGACAAAGTATCATCCGTGCATTGAAAAACAGGTAATTTTCCTATACGTGCATTTTTCTAAATTCATCTTTAGGCCCTATCTCCAGTTGCAGGGAACTAGTTACAACTCTGCCCTAGATCTAAACAAAGGAAACATGTATCTACACTGAACAAAAATATAAACACAACATGTAAAGTGTTGGTCCTGTGTTTCATGAGCTGAAATACAAAATCCCAGAGATTTTCAATTTTATTTAGCAAAAATGTTGTGCACATTTGTTTACATCCCTGTTAGTGAGCGTTTCTCCTTAGCCAAGATAATCCATCCACCTGACAGGTGTGGCATATCAAGAATATCAAGATTAAACATTATGATTATTACACAGGTGCACCTTGTGCTGGGGACAATAAAAGGCCCCTCTAAAATGTGCAGTTTTGTCACACAACACAAATCCCACCCATGGCTGCATCCCTACGAGTCATGTGGAATCCACAGATTATTTCAAATGAATATGCTTAACATGAATAAATATCTAAAGAGGGGATCATCAGTCTGTTTTTAATTTAATGATCGGTAACAAACCAAACAATTCTCACAAGGCGCTCATCCTTGCATTTTAATGGTGATTTATATTTTTTCCGTCTCTCACCACTCATGTAAGAATCCTAATATGGAGCATACCATAATATAATATACTGTATGAATCAGAGGAGGCTGGTGGGATGAGCTATAGGAGGACAGGTTCATTTTAATGGCTGGAGGGAAATAAATAGAAACCACGTTTGACTCCATTCCAGCCATTATTACAATGAGCTCGTCCTCCTATAGCTCCTCCCACCAGTCTCCTCTGATATGAATATGTGAAAAACAAGTAAGAGATTAGGCTACAGTCTTAATTGAACCAAAATGCCTCAATGATGGAAATACCTTCAACAAGTTGACATAAATGTCAGTGACATTTATCATGATGCAAAAGTACCAACTATTCACAGTGTATGAGTGGCAACCCAAAGTGTGTGGGTGGAGTATTCATTATTGTAGGCTACCTACTCATTACATAAAGGTTAAGGACTCACTTGCGGGAGTGATTTAACCCTCTTTGATGTGCAGATGATAGTCAACCCTGTCACAAAGGAAGGATCATTAAAGGAAAATACCATTAAAAAAACTACTGTATATTTTGATATTTATTTAATTAGTTCGCTCCCACTTGGCACAGACATCAATTCTACGTCTATTCCACGTTGGTTCACCGTCTGGGTGCCCAGTTGATACAGTCCCAAAATGTTTTGCATGTCAGCAATCATGTTTTCAAGATATAGAATTTTCAAAAAAAGTGTCACAGTATGATGCTTTTTGCTTTTCTTGAAAACTTGATTGCTGACATTAAAAAATTGTGGGACTCTATCAACAGTACACTGATGAAACAAATACCAAAATATCGTTTTTTTTTGTGGAATTTTCCTTTAATGTGGATCATCAGGTCCAGTTTGGGCATGATCTTGATCACAGACTTTTGAGCTTGGTGACTGCCTTTAAGCGTAGGCCACTACTTAAAATCATATCAAATTTTATTTGTCACATGCGTTGTTAACAACTGTGAAATGCTTACTCACAGGCCCTTCCCAACAATGCAGAAAAAATAAATATAGAAAAAATAGATAAAAATAAATAAATAAGAACACAGGAATAAATACAGAGTGGTACGTCTCCACAAGTGACTGTTTTCACATTACGTCCCCTCAGTGAAGCAGATATTCAACCTGTCAGTGCACCACCACCAGTACAACTGTCACTAACCCTATTACTGAATACTGATAAATAATGACATTCCATGACAACGAATAGTAGCACATTTGTGAGGGAGCCCAAGTGGGACTCAAACCTGCAACCTTGCACCTTCCAGCTTTTCCAATAACACCTTGCCAAAATAACCTAAAGCGTCATATCAAGATCAGGCACCCGGGCCATACATTTGCACCGAGGATAGTGCTTGCCAGCTCTGTCTCTGTGTGTCAGTGTGATTTTATTCCACTACTTACTTTTGGAGAGACGTGTGAGGAATTCACACTGTACAGTGTAATTGCAGTTTTGGCCTGCCAAGCCTCCATAACCCTGGGCCTGGAGCACGGCAAATGTAAATGGTAGCTAGGGGTTGTAACGGCAAAGTGTCTGGCTGGCTGGCTTTTAAAGGGGACCTTCAGTTTACTGTACAGAAACAGTTTGCTTGTTGGAGCTTGGTCAGCCAGCTCTTGATAAACACTTGTGAGATGTGATTATGAAACTTGTTTTCCTGTTTGTGCACCCAGTAGGAATTTGTCAATGTCAACAATGTGAGCTTGACAGAGTTTTCTCTTTTACAGTTCGCCACTGCAGCACACACACTTCAAGCCAGGATTCGATCTGTGCAGGGTTTTAAATATATTTTTTTCACACAAGAAATATCCCCAAATAACAACAATAATTTCTGATAATAATTTAACATTAATAAAGAAGATACATAGTATACAGTATTGTCACGTTCCTGACCTTATTTCCTTTGTTTAGTCTTTGTTTAGTTGGTCAGGACGTGAGCTGGGTGGGCATTCTATGTTTTGTGTTTCTATGTTGGGTTTGTTGGTTGGCCTAATATGGTTCTCAATCAGAGGCAGGTGTTTGTCATTGTCTCTGATTGGGAACCATATTAAGGTAGCCTGTTTTCACTGTTTGTTTGTGGGTGATTGTTCCTGTTCGTGTGTTCCTGTGTTGTCTGTGTTCCCATGTTCAGGACTGTAGCTTCGTTAGTTTTCGTCTGTTTATTGTTTTTGTTCGTATAGAAAAGTATTCTAATAAATGATGGATACGCACCACGCTGCGCTTTGGTCCTCCTCTCCTTCACCCGAAGACAGCCGTTACAAGTATACAGTAGTGAATGTTCTTGCGACACTAGATAAAATGATAGCATCTAAAAAGTAATGGAGTTTGATTTAGGTTTTGAGTTGCTTTAGACTCAAAAAGGATTTTAAAATGTTGGCAGAATTGGCTATTTAATTTAGTTGTTTTTACGATTTCCAGTCAGTCAATTAGATAAACTGTGTGTTGAAGATTGATGCATTGCTTTAGGTCATATCATTCTATTCTAGGAATGGAAAGTACTTTGATTTGGAGATCTAATGGTTTCAGTGGGCTTATGCAACAAAAGGAATACAAAACAGGCATTTTGCTAAGTAATTTGCTGGAAGAATGACAGTGCATTAAATCAACTTGTGAGGCATCATTATCCAAGATTTACAGATGAAGAGAGCGGCTGAATGTGTCTTGGTGGTATTCTAGATAAAAGATACATTGAATGTTTGTCAGGCCCATGTGGACAACCTTACCGGGCTAAAAGGGTTAAGATGTACTGTATACATATTCATTGATTGATTGGTTAATCTGTCAATTGATTGAATGATCTGTCAGTTGATTGATTGATTGACATTGTGTTTTCCTCTCTAAAATTGACTAGATTAACTCTGACCTACTGGCACGCCTGCTCCAGCTCCCCTTCTGGCGCTCGATGGTGCCAGGCGGCCCATCATTACGCACACCTGTCACCATCGTTACGCGCCTCAGCGCTTCATGGGACTCACCTGGACTCTACCACCTTATTGATTGCCTCCCCTATATCTGTCACTTCCTCAGTTTCTTCCCCGTGTCTGCATTCATGTCGTTATGTTTCCCTTGTCCAGACGCTGTCCGTGTTTTGTTTCATGTTCGTTTATCCATTAAATCTTCACTCCATGTACTTGCTTCTCGTCTCCCAGCGTCTGTGCTCACACCTATGAGCCATAGATACCCCTCAGAGCCAACACCGACCACATCCTGGGCCTGGACATATACCTCCACACACAGGTCATCACTGCTACTGTGGGGATCTTCCTAGAGCGTTAAGATTTCCCTACACTGGAACTAAGGGGCCTAGTTCGAACCATGAAAAACAGCCCCAGACCATTATTCCTCCCCACCAAACTTTACAGTTGGCACTATGCATTGGGGCAGGTAGCGTTCTCCTGACGTCTACCAAACCCAGATCTGTCCGTCGGGCTGCCAGATGGTCTAGAGAACGCGCTTCCAGAGTCCAATGGCGGCGAGCTTTACACTACTCCAGCCGACGCTTGGCATTGCGTATGGTGATCTTAGACTTGTGTGCGGCTGCTCGGCCATGGAAATCCATTTCATGAAGCTCCCGACGAACAGTTCTTGTGCTGACGTGTTTTCCAGAGACAGTTTGAAACTCGGTAGTGAATGTTGCAATTTTTTACGTGCTTCGCACATTTAGCACTCACCGGTCCCTTTTTGTAATCTTGTGTGGCCTACTACTTCGCGGCTGAGCCGTCGTTGCTCCTAGAAGTTTCCCCTTCACAATAATAGAACTTACAGTTAACTGCAGCAGCTCTATCAGGGCAGAAATGTGACGAACTAACTTGTTGGAAGGTGGCATCGTATGACGGTGCCACGTTGAAAGTCACTGACCTCTTCATTACGGGCCATTCTACTGCCAAAGTTCTGTCATCAACGGGTGTGGCTGAAATAGCCGAATCCAGTAATTTGAAGGAGTGTCTACATACTTTTGGCCATATAGTGTAGCTTTCACCTGGATTCACCTGGTCAGCATAGCCGCTGGAAGTAGTTTGGGGTGGGGGTGATGCAAATTATTTTAGCCAAGGGGAAAAACATCAAATTGTATATATTACATTTTTTTGAGGGGTGTGCTGCAGCAGGCTCAGCACCCTTACTTCCCGCAGCTATGCTGGTCAGTTTATGTGGAAATGTTTTGTACACTCGGTGTATAGGACTGTTTGTGTTCGCTCTCAGGGTGAAACAAACTGTACAGTAGATAAACTAAGTCTGTGCATATCCCATGAACAGTAAGATGGAGGTTGTTTACTGTAAGGTAAATTAACTAAATGACTGTCGCCCCGTAGCACTCACTTCTGTAATCATGAATTTCTGTGAGAAGCTAATTAAAGATGATATCACCTACACCTTACCCGACACCTTACACCCACTACAATTTTCATACCGCAGATCCATGGATGAGGCATTCGCCATCACTGCACACTGCGCTATCCCATCTGGACAAGAGGAATACCTACAGCTCAGCCTTTAACACCATAGTGCTCTCCAAGCTCATCACTAAGCTCGGGGCTCTGGGTCTGAACCCCGCCCTGTGCAACTGGGTTCTGGACTTCCTGACGGGCCGACTCCAGGTGGTTAAGGTAGGCAACAACACCTCCACGACGCTGATATTCAACACGGGGGACCCACAAGGGTGCGTGGTCAGCCCTCTCCTGTACTCCCTGTTCACTGCATGGCCATGCAAGTCTCCAACTAATTCAAGTTTGCAGACTACACAACAGTGGTAGGCCTGATTACCAACAATGACGAGACAGCCTACTTGGAGGAAGTTAGGGCCCTGGCCGAGTGAAAATGACCTCTCCCTCCCCGCCAAATAAATAAATGAGCTGGTATATCCACAGGGCTGCAGTAAAAAGCAAACTTCTACAGATACACCATTGAGAGCATCCTGTCAGGCTGTATCACGGCCTTGAACGGCAATTGTACCGCCTGCAACCACAGGGCTTTCCAGAGGGTGGTGCAGGACATCTATAGCACCTGGTGTCACAGGGAGGCCAAGAAGATCATCAAGGAGCTAGAAACATTGAACACCGGATAAGTGCAAACAGCGGACAAGTCCATTCACCCACTCTTTGCCTCCTCCACGGCTCTCTCTCTCTCTCTCTCTCTCTGTCAAGGTCTCTTTCTCTCTCTCTACCTCCCTCTGTCAAGGTCTCTCTCTCTCTCTCTACCTCCCTCTGTCAAGGTCTCTCTAGCTCTGACTACTACTTCACTATGCCTGCCTCCACCTTTACATTGGCAGTGGGTTGCTGGCGCCAGGCCACAGCACAGCTTACCCCTCCGGTGCAGGGTACCAGGGCTGGCATGTACGATTATTTATTTATTTCCCGTAAGTTACCTCCTTTCCCCCTCGTAAGCATTTCACTCTCTACACCTGTTGTATTCGGCACACGTGACAAATAAAATTTGATTTGATTTTGTCTTCCCCCTTCATGGTTTCCCTACAACCCAGCCGTTAGACCCAAGTCTTCCCCAGACCCAGCAGAGCTTTCCCCTGCCCTGAACCACAAGGACCACAGGCTGGGGCTGAGGCTGGGGTTTGGGGGCACACCACCACACAAGCTGGCAGCTATATCAATCTTCCCGTAATAGCACACCCCCTCCCTCCTCATCTCATGGTTTCCCTCCAACCCAGCCATATCCAGCCGTTAACCCCAGGGCTGCTCCTGCCACAAGGAGGGTCTTTATTCTCAGTCAACGGCTGGAGAGGAAACTTGGATCAGATTTGGGTTTTGGTCTTGGAACTCATGTAGTTGTAATACTGAGATGGAGTTCATTAATGTATAATTGAATGGAAGTTGAATGTTTGGGTTTTCCATCTCTCTTGTTTCTAAGGCTGTATTGAAAATAGGGAAAATACAAGCCTTGCAGTATCCTAAATCTTCAGGATTAAATAGAGAAATGTTTTCATTCTACCCATAACACAGCTTGGACCTGAACCCACTCACTAACATGGACCATCCTGTCATTACCAGTCCACAGTCTACATTTGATTACTCAGGCCTGAAGGATAAGAAGCACTTTGAGAGGGACTGCTCAGGCCTGGGTGATGACAACATCTCCTGTTGCTATGTTGATTACCCCTGTCAATTCTCCTAACTCATCAGCCTGGAGCCAGGGGGTGGTCCCTCATCGAGTGTTTGCCCCACCTTCTCTGCTTCAGAAACCCAGGTCAAGATTCTCCCCCTTCTGCCTGCCTGGGGGTCCATCACTTCCCCCGCCTCGACACAATCATCATCCCAGCAGGCTTCTCTAGTCTGGGCATGGCCAAGTAAGACTGGAGGGAGGGAGCGAGGAAGGAACTGTTTTGTTTTGCTACTTGTAAATCTGCTGTTTTATTTACATCTGCTACATGCAACTTTGCATTCATAAACATGAACACACGTAAGGCACCCCACTCTTATTGCTGACTGGAAACCATACATCCTGAGGCTGCATTTATTGTAGCTGGGGATTTTAACAAAGCTAACCTGAGAACAAGACTTCCTCATCATATCAAATACGGTACATGAGCTGGTAGCATTCTGGATCATTGCTATTCTAACTTCCGCGATGCATACAAAGCCCTCCCCCGCCCTGCCTTCGGGAAATCGGACCATGACTCCATTTTGTTGCTCCCAGCCTATAGACAGAAACTAAAACAGGAAACGTCCGGAATCAGGTCTATCCAACGCTGGTCTAACTAATTGGATTCCACGCTTCAAGATTGCTTCGATCACGTGGACTGGGATATGTTCCGGATAGCCTCAGACAACAACATTGATGTATACGCTGACTCGGTGAGTGAGTTTATTAGTAAGTGCATCGGAGATGTCGTACCCACTGTGACTATGAAAACCTTTCCTAACCAGAAACTGTGGATTGATGGTAGTATTCGCGCAAAACTGAAAGCGCGAACCACCGCTTTTAATCATGGCAAGGCGACTGGAAACATGAACGAATACAAACAGTGCATCTATTCCCTCCGCAAGGCAATCAAACAAGCTAAGCGTCAGCATAGAGACAAAGTAGAGTCGCAATTCAACGACTCAAACACCAGACGTATGTGGCAGGGTCTACAGTCAATCACGGATTACAAAAAGAAAACCAGCCCCGTCGTGGACATCGACGTCTTGCTCCCAGACAAATTTAAACAACGTATTTGCTCGCTTTGAGGACAATACAGTGCCACTGACACGGCCCGCTAACAAAGCCTGTGGGCTCTCCTTCTCCATGGCCAACGTGAGTAAAAACATTTAAACGTGTTAACCCTCGCAAGGCAAGGCTGGTCCGGCATCCCTAGCCGCATCTTCAGAGCATGTGCAGACCAGCTGGCTGGTGTGTTTACGGACATTCAATCAATCGCTTTCCCAGTCTGTTGTCCCCATATGATTCAAGATGGCCACCATTGTTCCTGTTCCCAAGAAAGCTAAGGTAATTGAAATAAATGACTATTGCCCCGTTGTACTCACTTCTGTCATCATGAAGTGCTTTGAGAAACTAGTCAAGGATCATATCACCTCCACCCTACCTGATACCCTAGACCCACTCCAATTTGCTTACCACCCCAATAGGTCCACTGACGATGCAATCACCATCACACTGCCCTATCCCATCTGGACAAGAGGAATACCTATGTAAGAATGCTGTTCATTGACTACAGTTCAGCATTTAATACTATAGTACCCTCCAAACTCATCATTAAGATCGAAACCCTGGGTCTCGACCCCGCCCTGTGCAACTGGGTCCAGGACTTTCTGACGGGCCACCCCCAGGTGGTAAAGGTAGGAAACAACATCTCCACCCAGCTGATTCTCAACACTGGGGCCCCACAAGGGTGCGTTCTCAGCCCTCTCCTGTATTCCTTGTTCACCCATGACTGCGTGGCCATGCAAGCTTCCAACTCAATCATCAAGTTTGCAGAAGACACTAGAGTGGTAGGCTTGATTACCAACAACGACAAGACAGCCTACAGGGAGAAGGTGAGGGCCCTCGGAGTGTGGTGTCAGGAAAATAACCTCTCACTCAATGTCAACAAAACAAAGGAGATGATCGTGGACTTCAGGAAACAGCAGAGGGAGCACCCCCCCACCCACATTGACGGGACAGTAGTGAAGAAGGTGGAAAGTTTTAAGTTCCTCGGTGTACTCATCACGGACAAACTGAAATGGTCCACCCACACAGACAGTGTGGTGAAGAAGGCGCAAGAGCGCCTCTTCAACCTCAGGAGACTGAAGACTTTTGTCTTGTCACCTAAAACACACAAACCTTTACAGATGCACAATCGAGAGCATCCTGTCGGGCTGTATCACTGCCTGGTATGGCAACTGCACCACCCTCAACCGCAAGGCTCTCCAGAGGGTAGTGCGGTCTGCCAAACCCGTCACCGGGGGCAAACTACCTGCCCTCCAGGAAACCTACAGCACCTGATGTCACAGGAAGGTCAAAAGGTTCATCAAGGACAACAACCACCTGAGTCACTGCCTGTTCACCCCACTTTCATCCAGAAGGCGAGGTCAGTACAGGTGCATCAAAGCTGGGACTGAGAGACAGAAGCTATTTTTCAGTCTCAAGACCATCAGACTGTTAAACAGCCATCACTAACATAGAGAGGCTGCTGCCAACTGTTACGTCCCCCAGTTTCTGTGTTGTGGGTTTGTGTATATGTATGTGTGTATTTCAGGAAATGGCTTCCTGGATTCCCCTAAGCAGCTGATTGGTCGGCCCCATTGCAGATTGAAGCTCTGACCCCGCCCTCTCGTCAGGAGATACAGTTGTCTTCAATTACCGACACCCTCTACAGCTTTAAAAGCCAGTGTTCCTTTGTTAGGAGAGAGAGTTTCTTGGATGTCCTGTGTTGGTTCTTGCGCAGACAGTGTTGTTGAAAGTGTTTTGTAGCTGCTACTTCTGAGGTATGTGTGTGCCAATAGGACTCAGTGTGTTTTGATTATTGAAAATGTTCACTTTAAGTTAGTAATTATTCTGTTTTTGTTCCCAGGGGGAAGGGGAAGGCACCTTGGGAGTGCTTAGGCAAGAGGCCTGCGGGCATACATATACCTGTACTCTGTCTATGCACACTAGATAAGACCTGGGCGGACCACACCCTGTATTTTGGTTGGCGCACTAAGAATAGGTAAGTAGTGGGTGGGTAGGAGAGGGGGCTCTTTAACTTTAACTTTGCTTTGGTTCCATCCAGCCTCTTTTCTTCCCCACATTACCGTGTGAAGGAAATACATTCCCTGTTAATGGTAAACTTCTCTGCCTCTGTCATCCTTACCTGCACCTACAATCACATACCTCTTTCACTCCACGGGGAGTTGAGTGTTGCATTCCCTCCAAGAGGCGTACGTAACACCAACAGACTCAAATCTCTGTCTACTTTAATAATTGGCTGCAATAAATGTGTCACTTTAAATAACACCACTTTAATAATGTTTACATATCCCACATTACTCATCTCATATGTATATACTGTTCTATACCATCTACTGCATCTTGCCTTTGCCGCACGGCCATGGCTCATCCATATACAGTGGGGCAAAAAAGTATTTAGTCAGCCACCAATTGTGCAAGTTCTCCCACTTAAAAAGATGAGAGGCCAGTGAATGTTCATCATAGGTACACTTCAACTATGACAGACAAAATGAGAAGAAAAAAAATCCAGAAAATCACATTGTAGGATTTTTTATGAATTTATTTGCAAATTATGGTGGAAAATAAGTATTTGGTCAATAACAAAAGTTTATCTCAATACTTTGTTATATACCCTTTGTTGGCAATGACAGAGGTCAAACGTTTTCTGTAAGTCTTCACAAGGTTTTCACACACTGTTGCTGGTATTTTGGCCCATTCCTCCATGCAGATCTCCTCTAGAGCAGTGATGTTTTGGGGCTGTTGCTGGGCAACATGGACTTTCAACTCCCTCCAAAGATTGTCTATGGGGTTGAGATCTGGAGACTGGCTAGGCCACTCCAGCACCTTGAAATGCTTCTTACGAAGCCACTCCTTCGTTGCCCGGGCGGTGTGTTTGGGATCATTGTCATGCTGAAAGACCCAGCCACGTTTCATCTTCAATGCCCTTGCTGATGGAAGGAGGTTTTCACTCAAAATCTCACGATACATGGCCCCATTCATTCTTTCCTTTACACGGATCAGTCATCCTGGTCCCTTTGCAGAAAAACAGCCCCAAAGCATGATGTTTCCACCCCCATGCCTCACAGTAGGTATGGTGTTCTTTGGATGCAACTCAGCATTCTTTGTCCTCCAAACACGACAAGTTGAGTTTTTACCAAAAAGTTCTATTTTGGTTTCATCTGACCATATGACATTCTCCCAATCTTCTTCTGGATCATCCAAATGCTCTCTAGCAAACTTCAGACGGGCCTGGACATGTACTGGCTTAAGCAGGGGGACACGTCTGGCACTGCAGGATTTGAGTCCCTGGCGGCGTAGTGTGTTACTGATGGTAGGCTTTGTTACTTTGGTCCCAGCTCTCTGCAGGTCATTCACTAGGTCCCCCGTGTGGTTCTGGGATTTTTGCTCACCGTTCTTGTGATCATTTTGACCCCACGGGGTGAGATCTTGCGTGGAGCCCCAGATCGCGGGAGATTATCAGTGGTCTTGTATGTCTTCCATTTCCTAATAATTGCTCCCACAGTTGATTTCTTCAAACCAAGCTGCTTACCTATTGCAGATTCAGTCTTCCCAGCCTGGTGCAGGTCTACAATTTTGTTTCTGGTGTCCTTTGACAGCTCTTTGGTCTTGGCCATAGTGGAGTTTGGAGTGTGGCTGTTTGAGGTTGTGGACAGGTGTCTTTTATACTGATAACAAGTTCAAACAGATGCCATTAATACAGGTAACGAGTGGAGGACAGAGGAGCCTCTTAAAGAAGAAGTTACAGGTCTGTGAGAGCCAGAAATCTTGCTTGTTTGTAGGTGACCAAATACTTATTTTCCACCATAATTTGCAAATAAATTCATTAAAAATCCTACAATGTGATTTTCTGGATTTTTTTCTTCTCATTTTGTCTGTCATAGTTGAAGTGTACCTATGATGAAAATTACAGGCCTCTCATCTTTTTAAGTGGGAGAACTTGCACAATTGGTGGCTGACTAAATACTTTTTTGCCCCACTGTATATATGTACATATTCTTATTCACCCCTTTACATTTGTGTGTGAATAAGGTAGTTGCTGTGAATTTGGTAGATTACTTGTTAGATATTACTGCATTGTCGGGACTAGAAGCACAAGCATTTCACTACACTCTCATTAACATCTGCTAACCATGTGCATGTAACCAGTAAAATGTTATCTGATTTGACTGGCAGAACCAGTGGCAGCCATATTTCCCCACTCTTATTGCTGACTGGCAGCATCAGTGGCAGCCATATTTCCCCACTCTTACTGCTGGCTGGCAGCATCAGTGGCAGCTGTTTTCCCCTCATTTCCCACACTTCATATGTCTCTATATCCTCAATGGAAATATGCAGATATTTACACAGTTGTCTGTATTATATTCACAAATGTTTTTTTTTAACTATCCCCTATTTATAGATTTTTTTTAAACAATCGTTGAAATTGTTTAAATGCAAACAAGTCCATAAACTTTAGAATGTCTAATTTGATTCCTGAGGGGTACTATATACGTAAACTTTTCTGAATTTTGCTAGCTTCAGTTAGCTTCACATTCCAGCTCAGGCTTCCTCTGTACCATGACGGTGGGTATTGCTCGTCCGCCTGCCGCTAACTCTAGCAGGCTTGTAACTGAGCATGCATGTGACATGAGGCTAGTCGAACACCGAACTCTTCATAGAGGGAATGCTGAAACATCAATCCATGGGCAAGGCAGTGCCACATTTTCGTTTGGTGAAATCAACATGAAAGGAAAGTTATCTTGCAAATTCAGCAGGCTATGATGTGAAGTAGGATTTTAGAAATGCCGTCTTTTATTACGTATCATTAATGCCGTCTTTGGTGTGCCTATAAATGCACACAGAACCTTTTACCCACTCCTAATAAAGTAATTCCAGATGGCATAGCAGTTAGACATCCTTTGTCCTCGTTGTGTCCCGTGTGTATATATATATATATATATTTACATCTTTCTTCGCATATCTTTCATATATTTTCTTTTCCAAAAACTCAACTTCAAAACACTCTCCTGCAACCCGCCTCACCAATAAAAAAGAAAGTATTATTTACCTCAAATCTGAAATCCACAATAGAAGCTAGACAGACGCTAACCAGAAGCTAGCCAGTTTACTGGCTAACATTAGTATTCAGCTAACCACGGTTTGTGGTCATCAGCTATCCTTTAGCCCTGATAAGCTATCGCCAGTTTTGTACAACGCGACTATTTTTCTCTCCATATCCCCAGATTTCAACCGCAAGCTCTGGACATTTACACATGGATCTAGAAGCTAGCTTAGCTGTTATACGAGTGACTATTGGCCTACGTCTATCCCGGAGCAAACATAAATTATTCCGGAGCTAGCCAGCTGAAGAGTTCCATCAGCCACTCCTGGGATACAATCACCTATCCGGACCCATTTTACTGCCGATGCGGAGCCCCACCGGGCCTTCACGACTGGACTACCGATGTTATCTGCCCGAGGGAGTTATCCAACTGGCGCCTCCGTCGCGACGTTACCTGAATGCCCATCTGCGGCCCGCTAATCGTTAGCTGTCTTATCGGCTACAATCTGAATATGTCTATCGGACAATTTTTCTTGGGTAACTATATCTATTTTGCCAATTGAATTGATCCCTTCTACCACACGGAACCCCACTAATCTACCGTCGGAAACGCACGAGGTGGCTAAAAACAGACCTCCATCCTACGCTAGCTTGCTACCGATGGCTCGGCTAGCTGTCTCAATCGCCGTTACCCCAACCAACCTCACTACTCACTGAACCCATATGATCACTCGACTAAGCATGCCTCTCCTTAATGTCAATATGCCTTGTCCATTGCTGTTCTGGTTAGTGTTTATTGGCTTATTTCACTGTAGAGCCTCTAGCCCTGCTCATTATACGTTATCCAACCTTTCAGTTCCACCACCCACACATGCGATGACATCACCTGGTTTCAATGATGTTTCTAGAGACAATATCTCTCATCACTCAATACCTAGGTTTACCGCCACTGTATTCACATCCTACCATACCTTTGTCTGTACATTATACCGTGACGCCATTTTATCGCCCCCAGAAACCTCCTTTTACTCTCTGTTCCGGACGTTCTAGACGACCAATTCTCATAGCTTTTAGCCGTACCCTTATCCTACTCCTCCTCTGTTCCTCTGGTGATGTAGAGGTGAATCCAGGCCCTGCAGTGCCTAGCTCCACTCCTATTCCCCAGGCGCTCTCTTTTGATGACTTCTGTAACCGTAATAGCCTTGGTTTCCTGCATGTTAACATTAGAAGCCTCCTCCCTAAGTTTGTTTTATTCACTGCTTTAGCACACTCTGCCAACCCGGATGTTATAGCCGTGTCTGAATCCTGGCTTAGGAAGACCACCAAAAATTCAGAAATCTCCATTCCTAACTACAACATTTTCAGACAAGATAGAACAGCCAAAGGGGGCGGTGTTGCAATCTACTGCAAAGATAGCCTGCAGAGTTCTGTCCTACTATCCAGGTCTGAACCCAAGCAATTTGAACTTCTACTTTTAAAAATCCACCTCTCTAAAAACAAGTCTCTCACCGTTGCCGCCTGCTATAGACCACCCTCTGTCCCCAGCTGTGCTCTGGACACCATATGTGAACTGATTGCCCCCCATCTATCTTCAGAGCTCGTGCTACTAGGCGACCTAAACTGGAACATGCTTAACACCCCAGCCATCCTACAATCTAAGCTTGATGCCCTCAATCTCACACAAATTATCAATGAACCTACCAGGTACCACCCCAATTCCGTAAACACGGGCACCCTCATAGATATCATCCAACTTGCCCTCTAAATACACCTCTGCTCTTTTCAACCAAGATCTCAGCGATCACTACCTCATTGCCTGCATCCGTAATGGGTCAGCGGTCAAACGACCTCCACTCATCACTGACAAACGCTCCCTGAAACACTTCAGCGAGCAGGCCTTTCTAATCGAACTGGCCGGGGTATCCTGGAAGGATATTGATCTCATCCCGCCAGTAGAGGATGCCTGTTTTTTTTTTTTTAAATGCCTTCCTCACCATCTTAAATAAGCATGCCCCATTCAAGAAATTTAGAACCAGGAACAAATATAGCCCTTGGTTCTCTCCAGATCTGACTGCCCTTAACCAACACAAAAACATCCTATGGCGTTCTGCATTAGCATCGAACAGCCCTCGTGATATGCAACTTTTCAGGGAAGCTAGAAACCAATATACACAGGCAGTTAGAAAAGCCAAGGCTAGCTTTTTCAAGCAGAAATTTGCTTCCTGCAACACAAACTCAAAAAAGTTCTGGGACACTAAAGTCCATGGAGAATAAGAACACCTCGTCCCAGCTGAGGACAGGAAACACTGTCACCACCGATAAATCCATTATAATTGAGAATTTCAATAAGCATTTTTTTATGGCTGGCCATACTTTCTACCTGGATACCCCTACCCCGGTCAACAGCACTGCACCCCCCACAGCAACTCGCCCAAGCCTTCCCCATTTCTCTTTCTCCCAAATCCAGTCAGCTGATGTTCTGAAAGAGCGGCAAAATCTGGACCCCTACAAATCAGCCGGGCTAGACAATCTGGACCCTTTCTTTCTAAAATTATCTGCCAAAATTGTTGTAACCCCTATTACTAGCCTGTTCAACCTCTCTTTTGTGTCTGAGATTCCCAAAGATTGGAAAGCAGCTGCGGTCATCCCCCTCTTCAAAGGGGGGGACACTCTTGACCCAAACTGCTACAGACCTATATCTATTCTACCCTGCCTTTCTAAGGTCTTCGAAAGCCAAGTCAACAAACAGATTACCGACCATTTCGAATCCCACCATACCTTCTCCGCTATGCAATCTGGTTTCAGAGCTGGTCATGGGTGCACCTCAAGCCACGCTCAAGGTCCTAAACGAT
This sequence comes from Salvelinus alpinus, assembly GCF_045679555.1. Classification (NCBI taxonomy): domain Eukaryota; kingdom Metazoa; phylum Chordata; class Actinopteri; order Salmoniformes; family Salmonidae; genus Salvelinus; species Salvelinus alpinus. The sequence continues at coordinate 20,936,541 of NC_092104.1, forward strand.
ATCCTAACCGCCATCGATAAGAAACAATACTGTGCAGCCGTATTCATTGACCTGGCCAAGGCTTTCGACTCTGTCAATCACCACATCCTCATCGGCAGCCTCGATAGCCTTGGTTTCTCAAATGATTGCCTCGCCTGGTTCACCAACTACTTCTCTGATAGAGTTCAGTGTGTCAAATCGGAGGGCCTGTTGTCCGGGCCTCTGGCAGTCTCTATGGGGGTGCCACAGGGTTAAATTCTTGGAACGACTCTCTTCTCTGTATACATCAATGATGTCGCTCTTGCTGCTGGTGAGTCTCTGATCCACCTCTACGCAGACAACACCATTGTGTATACTTCTGGCCCTTCTTTGGACACTGTGTTAACAACCCTCCAGACAAGCTTCAATGCCATACAACTCTGCTTCCGTGGCCTCCAATTGCTCTTAAATACAAGTAAAACTAAATGCATGCTCTTCAACCGATCGCTACCTGCCCGCCCGTCCAGCATCACTACTCTGGACGGTTCTGACTTAGAATATGTGGACAACTACACATACCTAGGTGTCTGGTTAGACTGTAAACTCTCCAGACTCACATCAAACATCTCCAATCCAAAGTTAAATCAAGAATTGGCTTCCTATTTCGCAACAAAGCATCCTTCACTCATGCTGCCATACATACCCTTGTAAAACTGGCCATCCTACCGATCCTCGACTTTGGCATGTCATTTACAAAATATACTCCAATACCCTACTCAATAAATTGGATGCAGTCTATCACAGTGCCATCCGTTTTGTCACCAAAGCCCCATATACTACCCACCACTGCGACCTGTACGCTCTTGTTGGCTGGCCCTCGCTTCATACTCGTCGCCAAACCCACTGGCTCCAGGTCATCTACAAGACCCTGCTAGGTAAAGTACCCCCTTATCTCAGCTCGCTGGTCACCATAGCAGCACCCACCCGTAGCGCGCGCTCCAGCAGGTATATCTCTCTGGTCACCCCCAAAACCAATTCTTCCTTTTGCCGCCTCTCCTTCCAGTTCTCTGCTGCCAATTCTCTGCTGCCAATGACCGGAATGAACTACAAAAATCTCTGAAACTGGAAACACTTATCTCCCTCACTAGCTTTAAGCACCAGCTGTCAGAGCAGCTCACAGATTACTGCACCTGTACATAGCCCATCTATAATTTAGCCCAAATAACTACCTCTCCCCCTACTGTATTTATTTATTCATTTATTTTGCTCCTTTGCACCCCATTATTTCTATCTCTACTTTGCACATTCTTCCACTACAAATCTACCATTCCAGTGTTTTACTTGCTATATTGTATTTACTTCGCCACCATGGCCTTTTTTTGCCTTTACCTCCCTTATCTCACCTCATTTGCTCACATTGTATATAGACTTATTTTTCTACTGTATTATTGACTGTATGTTTGTTTTACTCCATGTGTAACTCTGTGTTGTTGTATGTGTCGAAATGCTTTGCTTTATCTTGGCCAGGTCGCAATTGTAAATGAGAACTTGTTCTCAACTTGCCTACCTGGTTACATAAAGGTTAAATACATAAAAAATTGTATAACGTCATACAAACGTTTTAGTGTGAGTGAACCTTCAAATGCATCCTGTCATTACGAAATATGTGAAAGGTATTTTAATATTACCTTTTTTTTTATTATTAAAATATTTAATTGTTTGTTTTCCTCAAATGAATGGGATGATGACGCAATGTTTGCGAGAGGGAGGGTATCTGATTTCATTGGTCCTCAACTCGTGGCTCAGACACTTCATTCAGGATAAATGGAGTTAGCCCTGAGTCATCCTGCCCTGGAACAGGTTAGTTCCGAAGCATTCATTGCCAGAGAAATGTAACTGGCTAAAAGGTTAGCCACTTTCGTAGTACTGGTTATCCTGAGTTAGGGTTGGGCAGTATCCAGATTTTGGGATTTACTGGGATTTACGGTCTTACCGGCTTAGTACACAAGGGGTGCCAAAAAACACAAAAAAGCCCATTGGGTGACTATTACCAGAATGCTAACAAAATTTGCACAAGTAATACATTTCAATGGAAGCTGCTATATATGCTAACAAGCGCAAACGAAAATAAACAAATATCAAAGACAGGCAGCTCATAAAGTTATACATAGGTATGTATAGGACTTACCGAATGTACATTTTTGTGAGTTTGGACATTATAAGTGAATTTGAATGAGAGACATTGTTCAAATTAACAAAGATGGACACATACTTGTCTGAAGGCAGAACGTCTCTGGAGCAGCATGTGTAGGCTACCTGCTGTGTCTGTGTGGGGTCTGGAGTTGCTAGGGCAACAGGGAGTTACCCCATAATGATCAAGTGAAAACATGTTTTTAGACATTTTTGCAAATGTATTAAAAATAAAAAACAAATACCTTTCTTACCTAGGTATTCAGACCCTTTGCTATGAGACTCGGAATTGACCTCAGGTTCATCCTGTTTCCGTTGATCATCCTTGAGACGGTTCCACAACTTAATTGGAGTCCACCTGTGGTAAATTCAATTGATTGGACATGATTTGGACAGGCACACACCTGTCTATATAAGGTCCCACAGTTGACAGTGCATGTCAGTGCAAAAACCAAGCCATGAAGTCAAAGGAATTGTCCGTAGAGCTCCGAGACAGGATTATGTCAAGGCACAGATCTGGGGAAGGGAACCAAAACAATTCTGCAGGATTGAAGGTCCCCAAGAACACAGTGGCCTCCATCATTCTTAAATGGAATAAGTTTGGAACCATCAAGACTCTTCCTAGAGCTGTCCGCCTGGCCAACCTGAGCAATCGGGGGAGAAGGGCCTTGGTCAGGGAGGTGACCAAGAACCCGATGGTCACTCTGACTGAGCTCCAGAGTTCCTTTGTGGAGATGGAAGAACCTTCCAGAAGGACAACCATCTCTGCAACGCTCCACCAATCAGGCCTTTATGGTAGAGTGGCCAGACGGAAGCCCCTCCTCGGTAAAAGGCACATGACGGCCCTCTTGGAGTTTTCCAAAAGGCACCTAAAGGACTCTCGGACCATGAGAAAGAAGATTATCTAGTCTGATGAAACCAAGATTGAACTCTTTGGCCTGAATGCCAAGGGTCACGTCTGGAGGAAACCTGGTACCATCCCTATGGTGGCAGCATCATGCTGTGTGGATGTTTTTTAGCGGCAGGGACTGGGAGATTAGTCAGGATCGAGGGCAAGATGAATGGAGCAAAGTACAGAGAGATCCTTGATGAAAACCTACCCCAGAGCGCTCAGGACCTCAGACTAGGTCGAAGGTTCACCTTCCAATAGGACAATGAGCCTTGGCACACAGCCAAGACAACGCAGGCTTGGCTTCAGAACAAGTCTCTGAATGTTCTTGAGTGGCCAAGCCAGAGCCCGGACTTGAACCCGATCGAACATCTCTGGAGAGACCTGAAAATAGCTGTGCAGCAACGCTCCCCATCCAACCTGACAGAGCTTGAGGATCTGCTGATAAGAATGAGAGAAACTCCCCAACTACAGGTGTGCCGAGCTTGTAGCGTCATACCCAAGAAGTCTCAAAGCTGTAATTGCTGCCAAAGGTGCTTCAACAAAGTACTGAGTAAAGGGTCTGAATACTTATGTAAATGTGCTAATTTCTAAAAAAACATTTTTTTATTTGTCGTTATGGGGTATTGTGTGTCAATTTTATGAGGGGGAAAAAACGATTTAATGAATTTCAGTGTAAGGCTGTAACGTAACAAAATGTGGAAAAAGTAAAGGGGTCTGAATATTTTCCGAAGGCACTGTATTTTTTTTAGGGGGTAGATCAGCTTTAGTATTGCAGATAGTGGCTTCCATCAATCTAATTGTTTGCATCATTTCCAATCCAACATATTTTCGTGGGTAAATATATGAAATTATATACTTTAAAAATATATTTTCCTTTATTATTTTCCCCTAACCCTACCATCCCTCCCCTAATTGGAGAAAACTAATGGACAACAACACTTAGGCTTCTACTTCCAGCTTATACATACTATATACATTTTACGGACAGTTATTTTGTTTTTAGTCCCATCCTTCAGCTCCTCAACCCCTCCCATCTATATCTCTTCGGGAGTGAAATCCAGCCAATGCAATTTAGATGAAGTTTGACTGAAGTTAAAATAGTTCAGCCCAAATAAAATCTATCTTTTTACCATGCTCTTGATGAATTATATAAAGCCTTATTTTGGGTGGCCAGTGGACAGTTTGTGTAGACTGGCAGTAGCCAGACTGTCTGTAGACTTCCACAGGAAATGAGGTCAGCATCAAATGCACTCCACAAGTTGTGATGTCATTAGGAAGGGATCAGAGACATTGTACGGACAAAAGGTTACCAGATGGGCACAACTCTGAGCCCAGAGCTCCAACTTGCATATTTGTGACAAACAGTCTTTCTCATATCCCTTGTTTGAATTATTTTTGTTGTTGTTAATCTTTCTTCTTCCTTTATTTACTTGGAATAGACGTCAAGTGCTGACACTCCAAAGCTGTTTTATTCTTGGGTTGTCGCTTGACGGATGTTTTCTTTGCATTACGAGGATTGAGGATAGCTTCGAGGCACTCAGCCCTCTTGGCCTGACTGTTTGAACTGTAGAAGAGAAGAGAGATTCAATAAGCCCAGCAGACACCTGCCATGCCTGCCCCCAGTGCCCCCTTTTCCTTTGCGTGTGTCACAAAACAGCAACTCTTTACTTGTGGTATACTCCTGCAGGCCTCCAAGGTGTTGGAGAGAAGGGGGTGGGAGGAGCAGAAGGGGGTGGGAGGAGCAGAAGGGGGTTGGAGATGGGAGTGAGAGGAGCAGAAGGGGGTTGGAGGAGTAAGGGGTGGGGGGAGAAGAAGGGGGTGGGAGGAGCAGAAGGGGGTCGGAGGAGAAAAGGGGGATGGAAAGAAGGGGTGGGAGGAGGAGAAGAACAATTTATGTGTCTTTAGTTGTGGTTTTTGTATATTAACTCAGGAAAAAAAGAAATGTCCTCTCACTGTCAACTGTGTTTATTTTCAGCAAACTTAACATGTGTAAATATTTTTATGAACATAACAAGATTCAACAACTGAGACATAAACTGAACAAGTTCCACAGACATGTGACTAACAGAAATGGAATAATGTGTCCCTGAACAAAGGGGGGGTCAAAATCAAAAGTAAGTCAGTATCTGGTATGGCCACCAGCTGCATTAAGTACTGCAGTGCATCTCCTCCTCATGGACTGCACCAGATTTTCCAGTTCTTGCTGTGAGATGTTACCAAACTCTTCCACCAAGGCACCTGCAAGTTCCCAGACATTTCTGGAGGGAATGGCCCTAGCCCTCACCCTCCGATCCAACAGGTCCCTGACGTGCTCAATGGGATTGAGATCCGGGCTCTTCGCTGGCCATGGCAGAACACTGACATTCCTGTCTTGCAGGAAATCACGCACAGAACGAGCAGTATGGCTGGTGGTATTGTCATGCTGGAGGGTCTTGTCAGGATGAGCCTGCAGGAAGGGTACCACATGAGGGAGGAGGATGTCTTCCCTATAACGTACAGCTAAGTCCGATGATGCTGTGACACATCACCCCAGACCATGACGGACCTTCGACGATAAACTCGAATCCGACCATCACCCCTGGTGAGACAAAACCGCGACTCGTCATTGAGTACTTTTTGACAGTCCTGTCTGGTACAGCGATGGTGGGTTTGTGCCCATAGGCGACGTTGTTGCCGGTGATGTTTGGTGAAGACCTGCCTTACAACAGGCCTACAAGCCCGCAGTCCAGCCTCTCAGCCTATTGCAGACAGTCTGAGCATTGATGGAGGGATTGTGCGTTCCTGGTGTAACTCAGGCAGTTGTTGTTGCCATCCTGTACCTGTCCCGCAGGTGTGATGTTCGGATGTACTGATCCTGTACTGATCCTGAATGATGAGCTGTCCACCTTGTCTCCCTGTAGCGCTGTCTTAGACGTCTTACAGTACGGACATTGCAATTCATTGCCCTGGCCACATCTGCAGTCATCATGCCTCCTTGCAGCATGCCTAAGGCACGTTCACGCAGATGAGCAGGGACCCTGGGCATCTTTCTTTTGGTATTTTTCAGTCAGTAGAAAGGCCTCCTTAGTATCCTAAGTTTTCATAACTGTGACCTTAATTGCCTACCATCTGAAAGCTGTTAGTATCTTAACTACCATTCCGCAGGTGCATGTTCATTAATTGTTTTTGGTTCATTGAACAAGCATGGGAAACAGTGTTTAAACCCATGACTATGAAGATCTGTGAAGTTATTTGGATTTGTACGATTTACGATTTTTTTTAAATCTTTGAAAGACAGGGTCCTGAAAAAGGGACGTGTATATATATACACTGCTCAAACAAATAAAGGGAACACTTAAACAACACAATGTAACTCCAAGTCAATCACACTTCTGTGAAATCAAACTGTCCACTTAGGAAGCAACACTGATTGACAATAAATTTCACATGCTGTTGTGCAAATGGAATAGACAACAGGTGGAAATTATAGGCAATTAGCAAGACACCCCCAATAAAGGAGTGGTTCTGCAGGTGGTCAATGCACACTCGCATTGATGTGCACAGACATGCACATCAATGCGAGCTGTGGCAAGAAGGTTTGCTGTGTCTGTCAGCGTAGTGTCCAGAGCATGGAGGCGCTACCAGGAGACAGGCCAGTACATCAGGAGACGTGGAGGAGGCCGTAGGAGGGCAACAACCCAGCAGCAGGACCGCTACCTCCGCCTTTGTGCAAGAAGGAGCAGGAGGAGCACTGCCAGAGCCCTGCAAAATGACCTCCAGCAGGCCACAAATGTGCATGTGTCTGCTCAAACGGTCAGAAACAGACTCCATGAGGGTGGTATGAGGGCCCGACGTCCACAGGTGGGGGTTGTGCTTACAGCCCAACACCGTGCAGGACGTTTGGCATTTGCCAGAGAACACCAAGATTGGCAAATTCGCCACTGGCGCCTTGTGCTCTTCACAGATGAAAGCAGGTTCACACTGAGCACATGTGACAGTCTGGAGACGCCGTGGAGAACGTTCTGCTGCCTGCAACATCCTCCAGCATGACCGGTTTGGCGGTGGGTCAGTCATGGTGTGGAGTGGCATTTCTTTGGGGGGGCCGCACAGCCCTCCATGGGCTCGCCAGAGGTAGCCTGACTGCCATTAGGTACCGAGATGAGATCCTCAGACCCCTTGTGAGACCATATGCTGGTGCGGTTGGCCCTGGGTTCCTCCTAATGCAAGACAACGCTAGACCTCATGTGGCTGGAGTGTGTCAGCAGTTCCTGCAAGAGGAAGGCATTGATGCTATGGACTGGCCCGCCCGTTCCCCAGACCTGAATCCAATTGAGCACATCTGGGACATCATGTCTCGCTCCATCCACCAACACCACGTTGCACCACAGACTGTCCAGGAGTTGGCGGATGCTTTAGTCCAGGTCTGGGAGGAGATCCCTCAGGAGACCATCCGCCACCTCATCAGGAGCATGCCCAGGCGTTGTAGGGAGGTCATACAGGCACGTGGAGGCCACACACACTACTGAGCCTCATTTTGACTTGTTTTAAGGACATTACATCAAAGTTGGATCAGCCGGTAGTGTGGTTTTCCACTTTAATTTTGAGTGTGACTCCAAATCCAGACCTCCATGGGTTGATAAATTTGATTTCCATTGATCATTTTTGTGTGATTTTGTTGTCAGCACATTCAACTATGTAAAGAAAAAAGTATTTAATAAGAATAGTTCATTCATTCAGATCTAGGATGTGCTATTTTAGTGTTCCCTTTATTTTTTTGAGCAGTGTATATATACACACACAGTGCATTCAGAAAGTGTTCAGACCCCTTGACCTTTTGCATATTTTGTTACGTTACAGCATTATTCAAAAATGTAATTACATCTTTTTTTGTCATCAATCTACAGACAGTACCCCATAATGACGAAGCAAAAACAAGTTTAGATTCGTTAGGATCTCTCTGTACTTTGCTTTGGTCATCTTTCCCTCGCTCCTGACTAGTCCCTGTCACTGAAAAACATCCCCACAGCGTGATGCTACCACCACCATGCTTCACCATAGGGATGGTGCCAGGTTTCCTCCAGACGTGATGTTCGGCATTCAGACCAAAGAGTTCAGTCTTGGTTTCATCAGACCAGAGAATAATGCCGAAATGTTTTGGTACCCTTCCCCAGAGCTGTGCCTCGACACAATCCTGTCTCGGAGCTCTACACACAATTCCTTCAACCTCATGGCTTGGTTTTTGCTCTGACATGCACTGTCAACTGTGGGACCTTATATAGAGACATGTGTGCCTTTCCAAATCATGTCTAATCAATTTCATTTACCACAATCAAGTTTTAGAAACATCTTAAGGATGATCAACGGAAACAGGATGCACCTGAGCTCAATTTCGAGTCTTATAGCAAAGGGTCTGAATACTTATGTAAATAAGGTATCTGTTTTTTATTTTGAATACATTTGCAAAAATTTCTAAAAACCGGTTTGCCTTGTCATTATGGGGTATTGATGAGGGGAAAAAATTATTTAATCAATTTTAGAATAAGACTGTAATGTAACAAAATGTGGAAAATTCAAGGGGTCTGAATACTTTCCGAATTAATTTGTATATATATGTATATATATGTATGTTAATGTTTTTAAATGCATGTTAATTGTAAAAAAAAAAAATCTGTAATATCTTTTCCATTGTGTCTGACCCCAGGAAGACTAGCTGTCGCTATTGGTGTCGTCTAATGGGGGATCCTCATAAAATAAAATATTCTAAAAGGGTGTGGGAGGAGGAAAAGGGCGTGGGAGTTGTAGATTGAGAAGGGGGTGGGAGGAGGAGAGTTTAAGTAGGGGTTTGAGCCATGGAACCCCCAGCATGTGGGAGAGGATGTGTGGATTATTCCCAGCAACAAAAGCCATTAGTCCCTGGAAGGACTTCAGAGGCTGCAGCTATTTAATCTACAGATTGGGAAGTATGTGAGTCCTTGGGGCCAGGCCAACCACTGCTTTCCTACCATTCCCCCCTATAAAAACAACAGAGGTGGCTGAGGAGAGTAGGGGGAGGCAGCGGGGCATTATAGGAGTAATACACCCCAAACCACTAAGTCCTATGATTTACATTGTTAAATTACACCAATATGTGAGAACAATATTTTTTTGTGAACAAGGTTTGTCGTTATAACAAGAGTGGAAGCAACATGTGAAAATGGTTGTGGAAATCTGTTGCAGCTCAAGTCGACTACAAAACCCACAATGCAATAATACCAAAGTCAGTATCAGCATGTGAAGTCACTAGCTAGCTGTAAAACCAACTAAACAAACTGCACTATCAATTTATGAGCCTACAATCTCACCATGTTGAACCTGCAGTTCTTCTGAGTCTGCGCACAAAGTGCAGATGTTGCTATGGCAACCACGCCCTTTCCCACCTGTTTCCCACAGACACACAGGGTGTATTACCTGATGGTACTTGTAGGAGAAACAGTTGAATAATTTGGTCCACTGTTTATATTGAGCACATCTAAGTGAAATATCTACGTTGTTATGAGGATATAAACAGGTGGATGTGTTCTAGGCAGTATGTCCATCCCATCTATATGCTGATTTGGGGATCTGGAGTACAGGTAATTGTTTAACAAAAGTTTTGAAATGTGATAGGATATAACACACTATCTCCAGTGACGAGAACATTATAGGTATGATGAATTCCAACACCATTTCCTGAAAGGACCACTTAGAAGTTGAAAATGTGTTATTTTACCCATTGATAAAACATAGACTTTAACCAAATTGACAGGAGTTTCATGATTTTTATTTCTGGGAGTGGATTATCCCTTTATGTCCTTCAACTGGGATACAGGGGAAAGAGTTGGGGGGAGAAAGGGGGCTGGGATGGAGTTTTTGTATCCATATACAGGGACTCAGGGAGGCTATAGGGCAGGAAACCTAAGATTAACAAGTCAAGAAAGAACAGGTCTTGCCTGGTCTGGTCCAAGTAAGGGAGGTTCTGATCACACAAATCTGTGTGACTATGTGCACAGAGACTGAGAGTACAATTTACCTTTGCAAAGAGAACACCGTTTACACTTAGTCAGGGAGCTGCCAGACTTACACCAGCCTCTGTCACAGTGGGTGGCAAATGAGTTGAATAGCCTATTTAGTTTGTTTTGGTATATATTTAATATTTTGTGGTGTCTGTCTGTAGAATCACCATGGTAAAGCTGTTAAAGGCTCTGGTATGTGGAGGCACTGTGTGTGTCCTCTCCTGATGCTGAGACAAGAGGAGGAGAAGGAAAAAAAGGAGGGGAGAGCAATGATAATGGAGGGGAAAGAGGGGAGGAAGAGGAGAGAGCAAGGATAATGGAGGGGAAAGAAAGGAGGAAGAGGGGGAGGAGGAACAGTAAATTGGAAACATCAATGGGGACAGCAGGGAGCTATTTAGCTTAGAAACACTCCCACACTGGTTAAAAACAACTCGTTGTCTAGAGCAGATGGAATGACATGAGAAAGTTGTAAAACTGAAACTTTGAAAACACTGAAATGACTGTGAATGGCCGCTGTGGATAGAACTCCTTCAGCACAAATCATTTGAGGAAAAGTTAACTGCAGGCTCAGCTCTGTCCCTGTTTGACTTTGGAATGACCTAATTAAGGTGTGTGTGTGTTTGTGTGTCTGTACGTGCATACACTTGTGTGAGTGTCTCTGTGAGTGTTTGTCCGCCCATTATCTCCCCATCACGTCTTGGCCACGTCACCCTGTTCCGAAGGGGAGTTTCAGGAAGGGCATGGCCCTTTGAATCGGCTGGTTGTGCGTCCCTTAGCAGCGCTCTCAGACCCAGCTGGACATAGCAGGAATACTCGACTCACCACGTGGGCAAATAAGGACATTTCTACTGGTAGATTCCACAGTTTTTAGGGTATTATTGTGGACTGGTTTGTTGTACACAACGTAGTGGAGAGGGTATTGATAGTGCATCTGGATGGTTTGTTGTACCCCATGTAGTGGAGAGGGTATTGATAGTGCATCTGGATGGTTTGTTGTACCCCACGTAGTGGAGAGGGTATTGATAGTGCATCTGGATGGTTTGTTGTACCCCACGTAGTGGAGAGGGTATTGATAGTGCATCTGGATGGTTTGTTGTACCCCACATAGTGGAGAGGGTATTGATAGTGCATCTGGATGGTTTGTTGTACCCCACGTAGTGGAGAGGGTATTGATAGTGCATCTGGATGGTTTGTTGTACCCCACGTAGTGGAGAGGGTATTGATAGTGCATCTGGATGGTTTGTTGTACCCCACGTAGTGGAGAGGGTATTGATAGTGCATCTGGATGGTTTGTTGTACCCCACGTAGTGGAGAGGGTATTGATAGTGCATCTGGATGACGCACAGTTTTAAAACAATAGTCTGGTTACATGCTCTGTGGTGGGCCTGGATGATATCTGAGATATTGTATTATTTATTTGAACTGATCTAATAGATTTCAGAGATTTAGCATCCCATTGAATAGCATACTTCATCTTTGAAATCAACTATTTGGTGTGTCTTGTCCTATTCATTTTTGATAGACTACATTAAGAACATTCTATTCTTTAGAAGAAGGAGAACTTTGGAATGAGCACATTGTTTGCTACTGGTTTACCTGATATATCAAGATGCTATCTCACTGTGAAACAGACCACCTTCCTGCCCTAAACAGACCATCAAGCTCAGCAGTCTAAATATGATCTGTCTTTTTGAATCCATTTGAATGGAGGAGGATTCATTAAATTGCTTATCTTTTGTTTGTTGTTGCTGGTTGCTTTCAATGGAGTCAGAATCCCCCTTCCCTTCAGTCCAAGATGGCTGGTACTGATACACTCATTCACAGCACGTCATCTCTCTCTCTCTCTCTCTCTCTGTCTCTGTCTCTGTCTCTGTCTCTGTCTCTGTCTCTGTCTCTGTCTCTGTCTCTGTCTCTGTCTCTGTCTCTGTCTCTGTCTCTGTCTCTGTCTCTGTCTCTGTCTCTGTCTCTCTCTCTCTCTCTCTCTCTCTCTCTCTCTCTCTCTCTCTCTCTCTCTCTCTCTCTCTCTCTCTCTCTCTCTCTCTCTCTCTCTCTCTCTCTCTCTCTCTCTCTCTCTCTCTCTCTCTCTCTCTCTCTCTCTCTCTCTCTCTCTCTCTCTCTCTCTCTCAGCACGTCAGCTCACACAGAGCCCCTGCCAATTCCCTCAATCACAACTGTAATTCCAAGCAGAATAGCATTGAAATAGCACACAACAAACGGCTTAATGCACAAGCAATTACTTTGTTCTCTAGATGCATTCTTTTCTATTCAGAGAGTTTTCCCTGATATTGCCTCCTCAGCCTCAGTGTGAATGTAGTGGGGAAAGGAGGAGGTTAACCTAGCTGGGAGGGAAACAGTGATATAGGGAGAACTACAGTAGAGACGACACCCGGACTACAGAACTGACTGGTTGAATAAATATGTATAGAATTAACAGGTTGTTAAAATGCCAGTTCCACTCCCCATATGGCTGAACTAGGTTGTAATATACCTGTCACACGTACTAGGCCTGAGTTACGTACAGATACCAAAACTTCCTGACCTTTGTGAGTGGTCGTAGAGAAAGATTTTCAGCCTGACTTCAGACCACTTCATAGTTTGTTTATGGGTTGCAGGAAGCAAGGGTGGCTGAGGTACCCGTAGGGAGGAAGTGAAGGGAGGAAGTGTGTGGTTGTGTGCGTGCGTGCGTGCATGTGTGTCTGCCCCCGCAGGGTTTAGCTTCTGTCCTGAAGCAGTTTAGTTCACTAACTGACCTGTCACTCACAGACTGGGGTTAGGCCTGTATTAATAAAGCATCTGAAATAGAAGTGCTGATCCAGAATCAGTTTAGCCTTTTAGATCATAATAATATGGACTCTGGGGACTTAGATCAGCACCCTAGATCAGCACTCCTACTCTGAGACCCTTTATGGATACGGGCCCAGGCTTATCTTCAAGCAAACCGGTATCCAGAAGTTTCTGGAGTTCGAATCAAAACACAATCTTCAATAGTTCAGTTTTAGAATCCATGTTTGGAATTGTTCAGTCAATAAAACAATGTGCACTCTGTGTTGCTAGAGGTGGATGGAAAGTTTGTTGGAGGAGTTGTGTTAGCTAAGTCTTCCCAGCTGATAACAGACTCTCTTTCTGTCCAAAAACACAACTCTCTGGGTAGTAACACAGGGGAAAATACCACTGTTCTCCTATATAAAAATAGTTAAGGAGAAAAATATAGTCTGATAATATGACACTGTCAATACCCAGCTAGCACATAGTGTTCTGAGAACAATACTGTGTTTTTCTTAGAGCTTGGTAAGAGTGTGGTTGTCCTAAGGTTATATCGCATACAACCTTCCCACAACTTTTGGGAATGGGACAGGATAGTTGCTTGGCTTTGGAACATTCTTAGCACATTTAAGGAACTTGACAAAAATGTTATTTTATTGGTATTTCATTACTTTAACAGAATGCTTCCTAAAAGTTCAAACATGGTGACATTTAATATACATTTTGGAAATGGTCTAGGAACATTTTCCAACTGGTTTGATATTGGGAATGTTCTCAAATAGTTCCAAGAATGTTAAGGAACAACGTCCTTCTGTGGGAATTTTAGTAATCCAGCACAACGTTTCCTACAGCTTTCCTCATGGTTCTATTTAAAGTCATGTTCTCAAATTGTTCTGAGAACGTTAAGAAAACTTTTCAGAAAAATCACAAGAAAACGTTACTAACGTTCAGAGAACATTCTAAGAATGTTATTTAAAAACGTATGCAGTCCATTCTGAGCGTCAACAGAACTCTCTATCTTGTTAACTGTGTTCAGGTGTGTTGGCTACGCCCTTTAATTGACTGCACCTGAAATTAATGAGCGTCTGTTTCCTTTAAAATAGGGTGTGTTTGAATAGACAAAAATTAACAGCTTTGAATGAGTAAAAAAAAACATGGTATGCTAGCTCCATCCTGGTGGCACAGTGGCCTAATTCAATGTATTGAGAACAGAAGAGCATAGGTTCAAATGTCACTGATGGTGTGCCACAATAAAAAAAATGTATGTGTTTGCATGATTAATGCCTAAGCAAATTAATTGATATGTGTCCTATCTGTGCTTGGAGTTCAGAACAGTTACCTAAGCTAGAAGTGTTATGGAAATGTTATCAGAACATTATTTAATTACCTTCAAATAACCTATGATTTCTCTTCTCACAACGTTAATTAAACCTCCCAGGAAAACTTTCAGGGAACCATAGTAAAATGTTCTTAGAACCTCCCTGAAACCTAAACATGTAAGTTCCCACAACAGGCAAAAGTTTCACTTCTGTTTTCAAATGTATAAAAAAAAGAATGTCAGTTTTACCGGGCAGGAAACTTATAGCTTCATTTCCAAAACCAATGGGAAACCAAAAACGTACGTTCCCACAACTTCCAAGGAACCAAATGTGCTAGCTGGGTACTTTTTTATCAAGATGTATTATTTTCAATTCAGAGATTTTTACCTGATATTGCCTCTCCGTCCTCAGTGTGATTTTATCTAAAGCAGTGGGGAAATGAGGGTGTTAACCTAGCTGGGAGGGAAACAGTGATATAGGGAGAACTACAGTAGATTCGACACCCGGGCTACAGGAATGACTGAATAAATATGTAAAGAATTAGCAGGTCGTTAAAATGCCAGTTCCACTCCCCATATGGCTGAACTAGGTTGTAATATACCTGTCACACGTACTAGGCCTGAGTTACGTACAGATACCAAAACTTCCTGACCTTTGTGAGTGGTCGTAGAGAAAGATTTTCAGCCTGACTTCAGACCACTTCATAGTTTGTTTATGGGTTGCAGGAAGCAAGGGTGGCTGAGGTACCCGTAGGGAGGAAGTGAAGGGAGGAAGTGTGTGGTTGTGTGCGTGCGTGCGTGCATGTGTGTCTGCCCCCGCAGGGTTTAGCTTCTGTCCTGAAGCAGTTTAGTTCACTAACTGACCTTTCACTCACAGACTGGGGTTAGGCTCTGCTCAACTCACTTAACCCTCTCTGAGAGTACAGAGGACAGGGCCTGTATTAATAAAGCCCCTGAAAATAGAAGTGCTGATCTAGAATCAGCTTTGCCTTTTAGGTAATAATATGGACAAGGGGGACCTGACCCTAGATCAACACTTACTCTGAGAGCCTTTAAGGCAGCGTTTTTACCCTAGCACTACACAGCTGATTCAAATAATCAACTAATCATCGACGTTTGATAATTAGAATCAGTTGTGTAGTGTTAAGGCAAAAACAAAAACATGCACCCCTTGGGGTCCTAAGGACCAAGTTTGGGAAACGCTGCTTTATAGATACGGGCCCAGGCCTCTATTCAAGCAAACCAGTATCCAGGAGTTTCAAAACACAGCCCTCGAAAGTGCAATTTCAGAATCCATGGAATTGTTAGGTTAATAAAACAATGTGTACTCTGTGTTGTTAATGGTAGATGGGGAGTTTGTTGGAGGAGTTGTGTTAGTTAAAGTCTTCCCAGCTGATAACAGACTCTCTTTCTGTCCAAACAGACAACCACCTGGGTGGAAACACAGAGAAGAATGCCACTGTCGTTCTGCCCCTGAGCAAGGCAGTTAACCCACTGTTCCCCGGGCGCCAAAGATGTGGATGTCGATTAAGGCAGGGGTTAAGGCAGGGGTTGGGTTAAATGTGGAAGACACATTTCAGTTGAATGCATTCAGTTATACAGCTGACTAGGTGTCCCCCTTTCCCTTTCCCCTTCACTGTTCTCCCAGCAGGTTGACATTTATTGTCATGAATCTTGTCCTGGAGGCAGAGCAGAGCGATTTCCACTATATACACTGCTCAAAAAAATAAAGGGAACACTAAAATAACACATCCTAGATCTGAATGAATGAAATATTCTTATTAAATACTTTTTTCTTTACATAGTTGAATGTGCTGACAACAAAATCACACAAAAATGATCAATGGAAATCAAATTTATCAACCCACGGAGGTCTGGATTTGGAGTCACTCTCAAAATTAAAGTGGAAAACCACACTACAGGCTGATCCAACTTTGATGTAATGTCCTTAAAACAAGTCAAAATGAGGCTCAGTAGTGTGTGTGGCCTCCACGTGCCTGTATGACCTCCCTACAACGCCTGGGCATGCTCCTGATGAGGTGGCGGATGGTCTCCTGAGGCATCTCCTCCCAGACATGGACTAAAGCATCCGCCAACTCCTGGACAGTCTGTGGTGCAACGTGGCGTTGGTGGATGGAGCGAGACATGATGTCCCAGATGTGCTCAATTGGATTCAGGTCTGAGGAACGGGCGGGCCAGTCCATAGCATCAATGCCTTCCTCTTGCAGGAACTGCTGACACACTCCAGCCACATGAGGTCTAGCATTGTCTTGCATTAGGAGGAACCCAGGGCCAACCGCACCAGCATATGGTCTCACAAGGGGTCTGAGGATCTCATCTCGGTACCTAATGGCAGTCAGGCTACCTCTGGCAAGCACATGGAGGGCTGTGCGGCCCCCCAAAGAAATGCCACCCCACAAATGACTGACCCACCGCCAAACCGGTCATGCTGGAGGATGTTGCAGGCAGCAGAACGTTCTCCACGGCGTCTCCAGACTCTGTCACGTCTGTCACGTGCTCAGTGTGAACCTGCTTTCATCTGTGAAGAGCACAGGGCGCCAGTGGCGAATTTGCCAATCTTGGTGTTCTCTGGCAAATGCCAAACGTCCTGCACGGTGTTGGGCTGTAAGCACAATCCCCACCTGTGGACGTCGGGCCCTCATACCACCCTCATGGAGTCTGTTTCTGACCGTTTGAGCAGACACATGCACATTTGTGGCCTGCTGGAGGTCATTTTGCAGGGCTCTGGCAGTGCTCCTCCTGCTCAAAGGCGGAGGTAGCGGTCCTGCTGCTGGGTTGTTGCCCTCCTACGGCCTCCTCCACGTCTCCTGATGTACTGGCCTGTCTCCTGGTAGCGCCTCCATGCTCTGGACACTACGCTGACAGACACAGCAAACCTTGCCACAGCTCGCATTGATGTGCCATCCTGGATGAGCTGCACTACCTGAGCCACTTGTGTGGGTTGTAGACTCCGTCTCATGCTACCACTAGAGTGAAAGCACCGCCAGCATTCAAAAGTGACCAAAACATCAGCCAGGAAGCATAGGAACTGAGAAGTGGTCTGTGGTCACCACAGGCCTGACCCTGAGATGCCAAAAGTAGAAGATTTAAAGATAGAGAACGGGGAGAAAGAGCTCTCTCTCTCTCTCTCTCTCTCTCTCTCTCTCTCTCTCTCTCTCTCTCTCTCTCTCTCTCTCTCTCTCTCTCTCTCTCTCTCTCTCTCTCTCTCTCTCTCTCTCTCTCTCTCTCTCTCTCTCTCTCTCTCTCTCTCTCTCTCTCTCTCTCTCTCTCTCTCTCTCTCTCTCTCTCTCTCTCTCTCTCTCTCTCTCTCTCTCTCTCTCTCTAATTCAAGCTGCTTTATTGGCATGAAAAACATTGTGTCAATATTGCCAAAGCAACAATGTATACAATATACATTGTAATACAATTAAAACAATGACAAATAATAATATAGAATGGCAGTAAATAATAATACAAAATTAAATATAAAAATAGTAACAATAAAATGGTAACAGTCAATAGTCGAATGTTATGTATGGTGTAATGCACCACTACCACCACCACCATCATTAAACTGCTATCATTACCATTACCACCCATACCATTACTATTTGGAATGATAAACAACAATAATAATACTAATAACAATAACAGTAAAAACAATAACAGTCATAATAAGTAAGTTACTGCTTACTATGCAGATGTTATTATTCAGTGTCCCTCAGGCTATGGCAGGCAAATATATATTTGGCTGCAAGAGGAGCCATTGCTCCTTCGCCCATGAGTATTTTTAGTTTTTCCTCTGGGTTTAATAAGTTAAAATTTGGAATAAATGTAGTCATTTCTGTGAATAATGAATCTCTTGGTGAGGAATATTTATCACAGTAAAGGAGAAAGTGCATCTCTGTTTCTACCTCCCCTGTCGTGCAGTGACCACATACACGCTCCTCTTTGGGTAGCCATGTCTTTTTATGTCTGCCGGTTTCTATTGCCAATCGGTGGTCACTCAGCCTGTACTTGGTAAGGATCTGTCTCTGCTTCGAATCTCTGACAGAGTAGAGATATTCAGCCAATTCATATTCTCTGTTTAGGGTCAGATAGCAATTTAGTCGGCTTTGGGATTTGGTTTCGTTTTTCCAATGTTGTATATATGAGTCCTTTGATTGGTTCATGATTTTGTTTATTGGAATTCTTTCTTTTGAAGCAGTGCTGGTGTCAGCTTGGTTGGTTAGGTCCAACACCAGCTGACTGAGAGGGCTCGTTTCTGGGCTCAGCTCTTGGGTTTGAAGTGCTTTAAATTGCAGACTCGAATTTGGACTTGAATTTAGATGTAGCCAAAATTTTAATGATCTTTTCTGTATTTTCATTATTACTGGAAAGCGGCCCAATTCTGCCCTACATGCATTAGTTGGTGTATTTCTCTGGACTTGTAGGATTTTCCGACAGAATTCTGCATGTAGGGTTTCAATTGGATGTTTGTCCCACATTTTAAAGTCCAGTTTATTGAGTGGCCCCCAAACCTCACTTCCGTAAAGAGCTATTGGTAGGATTACACTGTCAAATATTTTGGTCCAAATTCTAATTGGGATGTTGATTTTGAATAATTTCATTTTTATTGCATACAATGCTCTGCGGGCTTTTTCTTTGAGTGCATTCACTGCCATATTAAAGTTTCCCGATGCAGATATGGTCAGACCAAGGTAGGTGTAATTTTTTGTGTGTTCAATGATGGTGTTGTTCAGGGTGAATTTATATTTGTGTTTCTGACATCTGTTTTGTTTTTGGAAAATCATGATTTTAGTTTTTGGGAAATTTACTGCCAGGGCCCAATTATGGCAATATTGCTCTAGAATATTAATGTTCTGTTGAAGACCTTCTTTGGTTGGTGATAGAAGTACCAAGTCATCAGCATATAGCAGGTATTTCACCTCTGTGTCAAATAGTGTGAGTCCTGGGGCTGGAGAATGGTCCAACGTCTGCTAATTCATTGATATAAATGTTGAAAAGATTTGGACTCAAACTACAGCCTTGTCTCACACCTCGACATTGTGAAAAGAATTCTGTTCTTTGGTTTTTGATTTTTATTGCACACTTGTTTTCTGTGTACATACATTTTATTAAGTCATACACCTTACCACCAAGCCCACTTTGTAGAATTTTGTAGAATAGCCCTTCGTGCCAAATAGAATCAAATGCTTTTTTAAAGTCAATAAAGCAAGCAAAGATTTTGCCCTCTTTTTTTTGGTGGACGTGTTTATTAATTAGTGTGTGTAAGGTGTATATATGGTCAGTAGTGCGATGGTTAGGGAGAAAGCCAATTTGACATTTAGTTATTACATTTTTTTCTTGAAGAAAGGTTTGGATTCTTGAATTCAAAATGCTACAGAAAACCTTTCCCAAGTTACTGTTTACACAAATTCCCCTGTAATTATTGGGGTCTGATTTGTCTCCACTTTTGTGGATAGGGGAGATGAGCCCCTGGTTCCAGACATCAGGGAAGCAGCCAGAAGTTAAAACCATGTTGAACAATTTAAGCACAGCATGTTGCAACTCAGGTGTGCTGTTTTTCAGCATTTCATTTCTGATGTTGTCTAGACCACAAGCCTTCTTTGATTTAATAGATTTGAGCTTTTCATTTAGTTCTTGTTGGGTTATTGGGTAATCTAATGGATTTTGGTTATTTTTAATGACTGATTCAAGGATGTTCAATTTTTCTTTAATTTCTAATTGGTTCTGTTTTAAGTCTTTTTGTGGGATGTTTTTGTATAGATTATCAAAATAAGTTTTCCAAATTCCTACATCTTGTATGGCTAATTCTTGTGGCTTTGTTGTGCTTAAATTGTTCCACATGTCCCAGAACTGATTTTGGTCAATTGCGTTTTCAATTTCATCAAGTGTCTTGTTGGTATAATTCAGTTTCTTGCGTTTCAGTGTATGTTTATACTGTTTCAGAGTTTCAAAGTATTCATATCGTAGCTCTGGGTTGTTTTGCTGCTTATGTTTTTTGTTTGACATTTGTCTTAGGTGTTTTCTAATTGTTTTACATTCATTATCAAACCATTTGTCAGAAACATTTTGTTTTTTGTTTCTGATGTTGCATTTCTTTGGTTTTCTCAAATTTGCTTTCGATGCTGCTTTTTGGAATATGCAGTTGATGTTTAGAGTAGCCGAATTGACACCATCTTTATTGTTTTGGTATTGTGAGTTATTGAAAAACTGTATAGAGTTCATCATTTCTTTTGAGTTCAATGTTTCAATGAATCTCTCTGCACTGTTTGGAGCCCATCTGTATGATTGGTTTATGTTGAATAGTTTATTGGGCAGTTTTTTTGAATGAATATTGCCGGTTAATTTCTTCAAGAACACGTTGATCTGACTGTGATCTGACAATGGTGTCTGTGGTCTGACAGTGAATGCACTAATGGAGGAGGGGTCAATGTCCGTGATGGCATAATCGACTACACTTGTCCCAAGAGCTGAGCAGTAAGTAAACTGACCTAAAGAGTCCCCTCTGATTCTACCATTAAGCATGTACAGGCCTAAGGCTCGACAGAGATGCACTAACTCCTTCCCATTTTTGTTCAGTATTTGGTCAGGACTGTTTCTATTATTTATAATAGGGCTGCTGTACAAGGAGGGGTGACCAAATATGTGGTGGTTACCTCCCGCATCAGTGTAGTCAGGCTCAGAACCTGTTCTTGCATTGAAATCTCCACAAAGAAGCACTTTACCCTCTGCCTGAAATGTAATGATTTCTGTATGGAGATTGTCAAAAAACTGATCATCATAATATGGTGAATCTGAAGGAGGAGCATAAGCTGCACATATGTACACATCATTGTCACAATAGATTGTACCTTTGTTAAGTTTTAGCCAAATGTGACTGGTACCTTTTTTCATTTCATTCAGTGCCAAGTCCTGCTTATGCCAAATGATGATTCCACCTGAGTCTCGGCCCCGTTTAACATTTTTATGTTTGATTGATGGTAGTAAGCTTTCTCTATACCCTGAGGGACACTGAGTATCTATGTCTCCACGACACCATGTTTCCAGTAGGATTATGATGTCCTGTCCCTGGATGTTTTTAATAAATTCTGGATTTGTTGTTTTATAACCAAAATGTGAAGAGTAAAGTCCCTGGATATTCCAAGAGCTGATAGTTAATGATCTCATTTATAATAAGTGATATTCACTGGTTTGAGTAAAGTACATTGAAAACAATACAAAATAATATATATATATATATATACATATACATACATATATATATATACATATACACACACACACACACACACACACACATACATACATACATACATACATACATACATACATACATACATACATACATCATTATATATAAATATTATTATTATACCGGTGCCAATAAAAAATTAAGAATAGTTGTAAACAAATGAATAAGAATGGAATAAGACTGCATAAAAAATAAGTACAATGCAATCTGCAACCCTGTGTGTGTGTGTGTGCGCGTGCGTGTGTGTGCGTGCCCGTCTAGCCCAGTAGTCTGCATATTAGTTGCAGTAGTTGGCGCACCTCTCCTATCTCTGATTGTTCTAGGTGTCTTTTGCCAGAGGTTACCTCAGCATATGTAGGCTGATGATCTGAATGATACATGGTGTGGACTGCATCATGTGGTGTACTTCTCTGAAGGACAGTGTTCTGTCCGACCCTGGAGTAGTGGTCAGAGCTGTGTTGTGATGGGCCAGGTCCAGTAGAGATGTGTTGTGACGGGCCAGGTCCAGTAGAGCTGTGTTGTGATGGGCCAGGTCTAGTAGAGATGTGTTGTGATGGGCCAGGTCTAGTAGAGATGTGTTGTGATGGGCCTGGTCCAGTAGAGCTGTGTTCTGATGGGCCTGGTCCAGTAGAGCTGTGTTGTGATGGGCCTGGTCTAGTAGAGCTGTGTTGTGAAGGCCCTGGTCTAGTAGAGCTGTGTTGTGATGGGCCGGGTCTAGTCGTGCTGTCCTGAGACGGGTCTGGTCTCGTAAATCTGTGTTGTGATGGGCCTGGTCTAGTAGAGCTGTGTTGTGATGGGCCTGGTCTAGTAGAGCTGTGTTGTGTTGGGCCTGGTCTAGTCGTGTTGTCCTGATGCGGGTCTGGTCTCGTAAATCTGTGTTGTGATGGGCCTGGTCTAGTAGAGCTGTGTTGTGAAGGCCCTGGTCTCGTAAATCTGTGTTGTGTTGGGCCTGGTCTAGTAGAGCTGTGCTGTAATAAGCCGTGTCTGGCTCTTTTCTCCTGGGGATGGTGGAGGTACTGTTGTTTCAGAAGGTGGGGCGGACCTCTGTTGCTGGGGTGATGGGTGTGTGGGTCCCTGCCAAGTGTTGCATCTTTTAGGTCCTTGGCAAAGGTTCTGACACTGTCCTGATCAAGATGTACGTCATCGTATAAGTGTTGACATGTCAGAGTGGGGTGGTGAGCCGTTCTGACGTTGAGTAGTGAGGCACAGTCCACAGTGATCTGTTGATTTATTTTGTCGATCAACTGTCCTGGGAAGTCTTTTCTTGGTAGGAGGGTGGACACAACTATATTGGTTGTTGGGAACACAGCCTGTGCCCGTTCTGCCACTCTTCTCACTGCCCCAGATACATCTTCACCTTTGGCATGAAGGTCGTTTGTGCCAGTGTGGATGATGATGTTGTCGAGGGTGTCAATCCTGGTCTGACTGAGTAGCTGCATTGCACTGTCAGTTGTAGGACACCAGAACTTATACACCTGGTGTCTAGGGAATAATCTTTCCTGGACTAAGAACTTCCCATTTGAATCAATAAGGATTGCAGTTGTGGGTGACTGTCTGGCTGGAGCAGACTGGGAGGATGGTATTCTGACCTTGGCTGGAGCACACTGTTTTAAACAACAGTTTTCAGCTGTGCTAACATAATTGCAAAAGGGTTTTCTAATGATCAATTAGCCTTTTATAAACTTGGATAAGCTAACACAATGTGCCATTGGAACACAGGAGTGATGGTTGCTGGTAATGGGCCTCTGTAAACCTTTGTAGATATTCCATAAAAAATCTGCTGTTTCCAGCTACAATAGTATTTTACCATATTAACAGTGTCTACATTGTATTTCTGATCAATTTGATGTTATTTTAATGGACAAAAAAATTGCTTTTCTTTCAAAAACAAGGACATTTCTAAGTGACCCCAAACTTTTGAACAGTAGTGTATGTGACGTAGTAGGATATTTTCGGGGACCACTTTTGAGCTTGTGAGTGCTACTTCGGAACTACTGGCTAAAAAGTATACAAAAGTACCAGAGCATCTCCTTAATAAAGCTTTACTGTCCACTGAAAATGTGCTATTTGGTCTGAAACAAGGTTTTGTTGGCGGTATGCTTTTGGTCAGTAACATAGTGACAGAGTCCAAATCAATAAAACTGCTTCTTCTTTCTCTGATGAATAGTTAACTAAGGTTCCCTCTGGTCAGCAACAGAGAGATGGTCAGGTTAGAGTTATTTGTTGTTGTCATGGTTTACATCATCTACACTATTTCTGTCATGCTGTGGTATCTGATCAGAGTGATGTTGTGTTGCCTTTTCAACCTGTTGTCTAATATAAAGTAGCTGGCAGCAGCTGCCATCCTGCCCTGTGTTTAACAGTAACACTGGACCATAACTCTGGATGAACAGCCTTGGTAAGACAGGCATGTCGCTGCACACCCATTCCTACTGACTAATGGATGAGTCCACAGCATCCATTTCATTAGGTGATGGATGGGCCCATTGTGTGGTGAGGCGGGACGATGTTTATGTGGTATCTTTTTTATGACGGGCTCTTTGAGGCTGAGTATTGTGGGTCATTTCATTAGTCTAGGTACAGCCAGATGTCTTAACGTCGGAGAGACCTCTTCTGATCTGACCAGAATGAGACATTTCAAACCCAGCGCTGTGAAATGTTCAGTACAAATTGTCTTGACGGGTCTGGCTTTGCGTGAGCCTGAGGGAGGAAACAATGTTTTCAGTTTTATACTGTACAGGTTGTCAAACTTCAGATTTAGGCTGTTCTGTCTGTATATACGTGCATTATTACAATACATGTACACATAGATAGAGGAGCTTTGACACCCCCTTTGTTTTGACATTGCTGCTACTCACTGTTTATTATACAGTATATGCATAGTCACTTTACCCCTACCTACACTACCGTTCAAGAGATTGGGGTCACTTAGAAATGTCCTTGTTTTTTGTCCATTAAAATAACATCACATTGATCAGAAATACAGTGTAGACATTGTTAATGTTGTAAATGACTATTGTAGCTGGAAACGGCAGATTTTTATGGAATATCTACGTAGGTGTACAGAGGCCCATTATCAGCAACCATCACTCCTGTTTTCCAATTGCACGTTGTGTTAGCTAATCCAAGTTTATCATTTTAAAAGGCTAATTGGTCATTAGAAAACCCTTTTGCAATTATGTTAGCACAGCTGAAAACTGTTGTCCTGATTAAAAAAGCAATAAAACTGGCCTTCTTAAGACTAGTTGAATATCTGGAGTATCAGCATTTGTGGGTTCGATTACAGGCTCAAAATGGCCAGAAACAAAGAACTTTTTTCCGAAACTCATCAATCTATTCTTGTTCTGAGAAATGAAGGCTACTCCATGTGAGAATTTGCCAAGAAACTGAAGATCTCGTACAACGCTGTGTACTTCTCCCTTCACAGAACAGCACAAACAGGCTCTAACCAGAATAGAAAGAGGAGTGGGAGGCCCCGGTGCCCAACTGAGCAAGAGGACAAGTACATTAGAGTGTCTAGTTTGAGAAACAGACACCTCACAAGTTCTCAACTGGCAGCTTCATTAAATAGTACCCACAAAACACCAGTCTCAACTTCAACAGTGAAGAGGCGACTCCGGGATGCTGGCCTTCTATGTAGAGTTGCTAAGACAAAACCGTATCGCAGACTGGCCAATAAAAATAAAAGATTAAGATGGGCAAAATAACACAAACTGGACAGAGGAAGATTGGAAAAAAGTGTTATGGACAGACAAATCTAAGTTTGAGGTGTTCGGATCACAAAGAAGAACATTCGTGAGATGCTGAAAAAATTAAAAGATGGTGGAGGCAATGTGATGGTCTGGGGCGCTTTGGTGCTGGTAAAGTGGGAGATGTGTACAGGGTAAAAGGGATCTTGAAGAAGGAAGGCTATCACCTCATTTTGCAACGCCATGCGATACCGTGCGGACGGTGCTTAATTGGAGCCAATTTCCTCCTACAACAGGACAATGACCCAAAGCACAGCTCCAAACTATGCAAGAACTATTTAGGGAAGGAGCAGTCAGCTGGTATTCTGTCTATAATGGAGTGGCCAGCACAGTCACTGGATCTCAACCCTATTGAGCTGTTGTGGGAGCAGCTTGACCGTTTGGTACGTAAGAAGTGCCCATCAAGCCAATCCAACTTGTGGGAGGTGCTTCAGGAAGCATGGGGTGAAATCTCTTAAATTGCCTCAACAAATGGACAACTAGAATGCCAAAGGTCTGCAAGGCTATAATTTCTGCAAATGGAGGATTCTTTGACAAAAGCAAAGTTTGAAGAACACCATTTTTATTTCAATTAAAAATCATTCTTTATAACCTTGTCAACGTCTTGACTATATTTCCTATTCATTTTTCAACTAATTTCATGTATGTTTTCATGGAAAAGAAGGACATTTCTAAGTGACCCCAAACTTTTGAATGGTACTGTACATGTACTAATTACCTCGACTAACCTGTACCCCCGCACATTGACTCAGTACCGGCACCCCCTGAATATAGCCTCGTTATTGTTATTTTATTGTCTTACTTTTTGTTTTATTTAGTAAATATTTTCTTTACTCTATTTCTTGAGCTGCATTGTTGGTTAAGGGCTTGTCAGTAAGCATTTCACGGTAAGGTTGTATTCGGCGCATGTGACAAATAAAATTCGATTTGAAACTTCTGTATGTGATTTACTGCTGCCTGTTCAGAATGTGAAAGGGTTGAGAACGCCCACGTTTTAAGGGTGACATTTATTGACAGTCTGACTGGTTGAATGAAACCTATAGTCATAACAAATTCTTTGTCTCTTTCTGACTCCTGTATGTACTTCTAGGATCATTGTCACATGGATTTCCTTGCAACACGTCTTATTCAACCCTGACAGACAGCCTCTACTTGAACATCTCCTCTCTATGTTACATAATAACACTGTCCCCTACAGCCAAATTACTCCTTTCATTCTCTGTAATGTGGAACTAACTGCCCCTTCACAACAAGGCACCTGAGTTGGATTTTGAATAGCATTGAAAAACACCCTTGGGTTTTTCTGACCACATGACCTTACCAGGAAAAACTCAATTAGGGCCTGGAGTTTTTTCCTGGGCAGGTAACGGGTGTGTGTTCTCTCTAACACCTATGGAAATCAAGGTCCTTTTGAGGATGGTGTTTCCTGTATTTTGATAAACTGGAGGTGGGAGAGAGATTCCTCTGTCTGAATACTCCAGCATCTCTGACACACCACTAAATAGACATTCCTCAGCCATGACATCATGGTCACAGGCCTAACCTTTGAGGACATGACTGGACTCTACAAAACCCTTGCATACCGTCAGCACAGCCGATAGAAGAAACATCTGCTATCGCTTCAGAACCTAGCCCAGCCTGAACTCTGTGTGTGTGCGTGTGTGTGTGTGTGTTTGTGAGTGTGTGACTACTCTGTACAGTTTGTTGACAGGCAGCAAGCCTCTGAACTGCTAATGTGGAGCTATCAAGTTAACAGGCAGAGAAAGGGGGGCACAATGTATGCATAACAAACGACTTCTGAGTGGTGTCTCTACTGTTCTCTACTGTGTGTGTGTGTTCCTACTGTAGTCCATATGGATCCAATCGTTCTGCTCTGTTCTGCTCTGGACATCAGCAGCATGCATACATACCTACTCAGTTAGAACCAGCTGTGTGTGTGTGTGCGCTACCGTGGGTCTGTGTGCGCTACCGTGGGTCTGTGTGCATGTGTGACTATGACTGTTTCCTCACTGGTAATGGTGCCTGATATCTCCAGTGATATGTATTTTGTATGTTCAGGGTGTGATGCGGGTGCTGGGTGCCTGGGCCCGGCCCTGCCCTGGTGCATGTGATGTGGCCCTACATGGCCCTACACACACACACACACACACACACACACACACACACACACACACACACACACACACACACACACACACACACACACACACACACACACACACACACACACACACACACACACACACACACACACACACACACACACACACACACACACACACTCTCTCACTCTCTCACTCTCTCTCACTCTCTCTCACTCTCTCTCACTCTCTCTCACTCTCTCTCACTCTCTCTCACTCTCTCATCCTCCCCCTCCTCTCTCTCTCTCTCTCTCTCACTCTCTCATCCTCCCCCTCCTCTCTCTCTCTCTAAGTGGGTGGCGGTGGGATGTCATTACAAGACCATGATAGGACCTGCTGCATAATGCATCCAGCCGTCCTGCTGCTGAGGAACAAATGGCCTCTGGTCAGGATGGAGGGATGAATTATGGATGATAGAGGGATAAAGGAAATGTCACTCTGTGGCAAAAAGTTACAGTTTATAGAAATGTCCCGATGCTACAGATATAGTGCAGCATCAAACTAGATTAGAGCATCAAACCAGACTAGAGCATTCAACTAGCCTAGAGAATCAAACTAGACTGGAGTACCAAACTAGAGTTAGAGCATCAAACTAGACTGGAGCATCAAACTAGACTAGAACTTCAAACTAGAGTTAGAGCATCAAACTAGACTGGAGCATCAAACTAGACTAGAACTTCAAACTAGAGTTAGAGCATCAAACTAGACTGGAGCATCAAACTAGAGTTAGAGCATCAAACTAGACTAGAACATCAAACTAGATTAGAGCATTCAATTAGAGTTAGAGCATCAAACTAGACTCGAGCATCAAACTAGATTAGCGCATCAAACTAGACTGGAGAATCACACTAGAGTTAGAGCATCAAACTAGACTAGAACATCAAACTAGACTGGAGCGTCAAACCAGATTAGAGCATTAAATTAGAGTTATAGCATCACACTAGACACGAGCATCAAACTAGATTAGCGCATCAAACTAGAGTTAGAGCATCAAACTAGACTGGAGCATCACACTAGTGTTAGAGCATCAAACTAGACTAGAGCATCAAACTAGATTAGAGCATTAAACTAGACTGGAGCATCAAACTAGAGTTAGAGCATCAAACTAGATTAGAGCATCAAACTAGTGTTAGAGCATCAAACTAGTGTTAGAGCATCAAACTAGTGTTAGAGCATCCAACTAGACTAGAGCATCAAACTAGATTAGAGCATCAAACTAGACTAGAACATCAAACTAGACTGGAGCATCAAACTAGTGTTAGAGCATCAAACTAGATTAGATCATTTAACTGGACTAGAGCATTAAACTAGCCTATTGCATCAACCTAGACCAGAGCATTAAACTAGATTAGAGCATTAAACTAGACTAGAGCATCAAATTAGATTGAATTTCAAATACCATGCAGGTCACTTTGAGTCAGTAAGTAACATGTTCTAGTAGTCAATAACGGACAGTCAGTGTGTGTATTAGCCAGTGTGTTTGTGTGTATGTGTACAGTGGTTCTTCCTTTAAACGTTGTGGCGTACTGCAGCACAGCTTGCGGGGTGCCGCAGAATTCTATGGCATGTTATTTAAGTGTCAGCCATTGTTGCCAGAATGATGCGATTTACCACAATCTGCCACCATCTACCACAAACGGTAGCAGCATAAGTTCAAACCCTTTAATGGAAGAACCCCTGTATGTGTGTCACGGGGTGTGAAAATTGCTGTTTTTGCGTGCCACCGCCACTGGTGGGACGACTCGAATTGTCACCGCTCTGACGGATTCCACCTCCCTCGTAAGTGCATCCCTGATATATGGTCTTTGTTTTACACACACACACACACACACACACACACACACACACACACACACACACACACACACACACACACACACACACACACACACACACACACACACACACACACACACACACACTCATAAAGCCAAACTTTGCAGCTTCTGTTCTGCTTCCCTTTCTACCTACCTGCAGCTACTAGCCTGCCACCAAGGGGAAAACACTGCCAGTTGTTGAATTAGTCATATGTTTGATCATTTTGAGAACGGTAAAACATAACCGAGTGTTGGTTCACATGGGCAATTCTATTATTTTCTAAAATTTTATAGGGTGGCCAAGTGGGGACCAAGAACCAGTCGTAGGTGGCCATGAGAAATCAGAAAATTGTATCACAAATAACTTTGAGACTTGTCTTAAACTACAATGCATTGTACTGAATAACTGTTTCAACTGCTAATTTGTATCTGTACCTAATCTATTCAAATAAATACATTTGAAAATGAACATAGGGAAAATACTCATTTAGATAAAGTACACTCTTAGAAAAAAGGTTGTCGCCATAAGATAACCCTTTTTGGTCCCAGGTAAACCATTTTTGGTTCCAGGTAAACCCTTTTAGGTTCCAGGTAAACCCTTTTTGGTTCCAGGTAAATCCTTTTTGGTTCCAGGTAAACCCTTTTAGGTTCCAGGTAAACCCTTTTTGGTTCCAGGTAAATCCTTTTTGGTTCCAGGTAAATCCTTTTAGGTTCCAGGTAAATCCTTTTTGGTTTCAGGTAAACCCTTTTTGGTTCCAGGTAAATCCTTTTTGGTTCCAGGTAAATCCTTTTAGGTTCCAGGTAAATCCTTTTTGGTTCCAGGTAAACCCTTTTTGGTTCCAGGTAAATCCTTTTTGGTTCCAGGTAAATCCTTTTCGGTTCCAGGTAAATCCTTTTTATTCTCTTATGGGGACAACCGAAGAACCCTTTTAGGTTCTAGATAGCACCTTAATTTATAAGAATGTACATATTCAGTGGTTAATCACTGGCAATTAATAATTGTCAACCTTTGAAAGCAATGATGAGATGGAATGACAGTGCTACTGTGCATTCCTTCTTTTACCCACCAATCTGATTCTGACATGGTTAGATTGGTAAAAGCAATGAGGTAGGAACCTGGAAACCAACAATGCCTTTACTAATTCCCTACTGTAAAGGAATGGAGGAAATACTACTAATGCACAGACGAATTTAGACCTTTTATCTGTGTGGAAGCACCTGCTTTGAATAAATATACAGGTACGTCCCAAAAAAAAGGAAACACCAGAATAAAGTGTCTTAATAGGGCTATGGGCCACCACGAGCCACCAGAAAATCTTCAATGCACCTTGGCATAGATTCTAAATGTGTCTGGAACTCTATTGGAGGGATGCAACATCATTCTTTCACAAGAAATTCAATCATTTGGTGTTTTGTTGATAGTCCTAACCATAGCACAGAAATAGAATGCTGATTCTAGGTGGGCTAGATCGATGTCATCTATCTTTTTGCCAAATTGTAGGTAGCAGCTTATAACTGGGTCATGAAACATTTAGGTGGGTCTAGGAACTACTGATGTAATCTGTACTGGTGTTTTTGTTCCCAACACGGCAGGTGGTGAACAGTGATGAACAGGGGTGAACAGTGGAGAACAGTGGTGAACAGAAGTGAACAGTGGAGAACAGTGGTGAACAGAAGTAAATAGTGGTGAACAGAAGTGAACAGTGGAGAACAGTGGTGAACAGTGGAGAACAGTGGAGAACAGTGGTGAACAGTGATGAACAGAAGTGAGCAGTGGAGAACAGTGGTGAACAGTGATGAACAGAAGTGAACAGTGATGAACAGAAGTGAACAGTGGAGAACAGTGGAGAACAGTGGTGAACAGTGGTGAACAGTGATGAACAGTGATGAACAGTGATGAACAGTGATGAACAGTGTAGAACAGTGGTGAACAGTGGTGAACAGAAGTGAACAGTGGAGAACAGGGTTGAACAGTGATGAACAGAAGTGAGCAGTGGAGAACAGTGTTGAACAGTGGAGAACAGTGGTGAACAGTGGTGAACAGTGATGAACAGTGATGAACAGAAGTGAACAGTGGTGAACAGTGGTGAACAGTGATGAACAGAAGTGAACAGTGGTGAACAGTGGTGAACAGTGATGAAAAGAAGTGAACAGTGGAGAAAAGGGTTGAACAGTGATGAACAGATGTGAGCAGTGGAGAACATTGTTGAACAGTGATGAACAGAAGTGAACAGTGGAGAACAGCGGTGAACAGTGATGAACAGGAGTAAACAGTGGAGAACAGTGATGAACAGAAGTGAACAGTGGAGAACAGCGGTGAACAGTGATGAACAGGAGTAAACAGTGGAGAACAGTGATGAACAGAAGTGAACAGTGGAGAACAGCGATGAACAGTGGTGAACAGGCGTGAACAGGAGTGAACAGTGGAGTACAGTGGAGTACAGTGGTGAACATGAGTGAACAGTGGAGAACAGTGGTGAACAGGAGTGAACAGTGGAGAACAGTGGTGAACAGGAGTGAACAGTGGTGAACAGGAGTGAACAGTGGTGAACAGGAGTGAACAGTGGAGAACAGGAGTGAACAGGAGTGAACAGGAGTGAACAGGAGAGAACAGGAGAGAACAGTGGAGAACAGTGGAGAACAGTGGAGAACAGTGGTGAACAGTGGAGAACAGGAGTGAACAGTGGAGAACAGGAGTGAACAGTGGAGAACAGGAGTGAACAGTGGAGAACAGGAGTGAACAGTGGAGAACAGTGGAGAACAGTGGAGAACAGTGGCGAACAGAAGTGAACAGTGGAGAACAGGGTTGAACAGTGATGAACAGAAGTGAGCAGTGGAGAACAGTGTTGAACAGAAGTGAACAGTGGAGAACAGTGGAGAACAGTGATGAACAGAAGTGAACAGTGGAGAACAGGGTTAAACAGTGATGAACAGAAGTGAACAGTGGAGAACAGTGGAGAACAGCGGTGAACAGTGATGAACAGGAGTAAACAGTGGAGAACAGTGATGAACAGTGGAGAACAGCGATGAACAGTGGTGAACAGGCGTGAACAGGAGTGAACAGTGGAGTACAGTGGTGAACAGTGGTGAACATGAGTGAACAGTGGAGAACAGTGGTGAACAGTGGTGAACAGGAGAGAACAGTGGTGAACAGGAGTGAACAGTGGAGAACAGGAGTGAACAGGAGTGAACAGTGGTGAACAGTGGTGAACAGTGGAGAACAGTGGTGAACAGGAGTGAACATGAGTGAACATGAGTGAACATGAGTGAACAGGAGTGAACAGGAGTGAACAGTGGAGAACAGTGGTGAACAGGAGTGAACAGGAGTGAACAGGAGTGAACAGTGGTGAACAGTGGTGAACAGAGGTGAACAGAGGTGAACAGTGATGAACAGAAGTGAACAGTGGAGAACAGTGGTGAACAGGAGTGAACAGTGGAGAACAGTGGAGAACAGTGGTTAACAGTGGTTAACAGGAGTGGACAGTGGAGAACAGTGGTGAACAGGAGTGAACAGTGGAGAACAGGCGTGAACAGGAGTGAACAGTGGAGAACAGTGGAGAACAGTGGTGAACAGAAGTGAACAGTGATGAACAGAAGTGAACAGTGGAGAACAGTGGTGAACAGTGGTGAACAGTGATGAACAGTGGAGAACAGTGATGAACAGAAGTGAACAGCGGAGAACAGGGTTGAACAGTGATGAACAGAAGTGAGCAGTGGAGAACAGTGTTGAACAGTGATGAACAGAAGTGAACAGTGGAGAACAGTGATGAACGGTGGAGAACAGTGGAGAACAGTGATGAACAGAAGTGAACAGTGGAGAACAGGGTTAAACAGTGATGAACAGAAGTGAACAGTGGAGAACAATGGAGAACAGTGATAAACAGAAGTGAACAGTGGAGAACAGGGTTAAACAGTGATGAACAGGAGTAAACAGTGGAGAACAGTGATGAACAGAAGTGAACAGTGGAGAACAGCGATGAACAGGCGTGAACAGGAGTGAACAGGAGTGAACAGTGGAGTACAGTGGTGAACAGTGGTGAACATGAGTGAACAGTGGAGAACAGTGGTGAACAGGAGTGAACAGTGGAGAACAGTGGTGAACAGGAGTGAACAGTGGAGAACAGGAGTGAACAGTGGAGAACAGTGGAGAACAGTGGGGAACAGTGGTGAACAGTGGTGAACAGGAGTGAACATGAGTGAACAGTGGAGAACAGGGGTGAACAGGGGTGAACAGTGGAGAACAGTGGAGAACAGTGGTGAACAGTGGTGAACAGTGGTGAACAGTGGAGAACAGTGGTAAACAGTGATGAACAGAAGTGAACAGTGGAGAACAGTGGTGAACAGTGGTGAACAGGGGTGAACAGTGGTGAACAGTGGAGAACAGTGGAGAACAGTGGAGAACAGTGGTGAACAGTGGTGAACAGGAGTGAACAGGAGTGAACAGGAGTGAACAGGAGTGAACAGGAGTGAACAGGAGTGAACAGTGGAGAACAGTGGAGAACAGTGGAGAACAGTGGAGAACAGTGGAGAACAGGGGTGAACAGTGGAGAACAGTGGTGAACAGTGGTGAACAGTGGTGAACAGAAGTGAACAGTGGTGAACAGAAGTGAACAGAAGTGAACAGAGGTGAACAGTGGTGAACAGTGGTGAACAGTGGTGAACAGTGATGAACAGTGATGAACAGTGGAGAACAGTTGTGAACAGTGATGAACAGAAGTGAACAGTGGAGAAAAGGGTTGAACAGTTATGAACAGAAGTGAGCAGTGGAGAACATTGTTGAACAGTGATGAACAGAAGTGAACAGTGGAGAACAGTGATGAACAGAAGTGAACAGTGGAGAACAGGGTTAAACAGTGATGACCAGAAGTGAGCAGTGGAGAACAGCGGTGAACAGTGATGAACAGGAGTAAACAGTGGAGAACAGTGATGAACAGAAGTGAACAGTGAAGAACAGTGGTGAACAGTGATGAACAGGGGTGAACAGTGGTGAACAGTGGTGAACAGTGGTGAACAGTGGAGAACAGTGGTGAACAGTGATGAACAGAAGTGAACAGTGATGAACAGAAGTGAACAGTGGAGAACAGGAGTGAACAGAAGTGAACAGTGGAGAACAGGGGTGAACAGTGGTGAACAGTGGTGAACAGTGGTGAACAGAAGTGAACAGTGATGAACAGTGATGAACAGAAGTGAACAGTGGTGAACAGTGGTGAACAGTGGTGAACAGTGGTGAACAGTGATGAACAGTGATGAACAGTGGAGAACAGTTGTGAACAGTGATGAACAGAAGTGAACAGTGGAGAAAAGGGTTGAACAGTTATGAACAGAAGTGAGCAGTGGAGAACATTGTTGAACAGTGATGAACAGAAGTGAACAGTGGAGAACAGTGATGAACAGAAGTGAACAGTGGAGAACAGGGTTAAACAGTGATGACCAGAAGTGAGCAGTGGAGAACAGCGGTGAACAGTGATGAACAGGAGTAAACAGTGGATAACAGTGATGAACAGAAGTGAACAGTGGAGAACAGCGGTGAACAGTGATGAACAGGAGTAAACAGTGGAGAACAGAAGTGAACAGTGGAGAAAAGGGTTGAACAGTGATGAACAGAAGTGAGCAGTGGAGAACATTGTTGAACAGTGATGAACAGAAGTGAACAGTGGAGAACAGTGATGAACAGAAGTGAACAGTGGAGAACAGGGTTAAACAGTGATGAACAGAAGTGAACAGTGGAGAACAGCGGTGAACAGTGATGAACAGGAGTAAACAGTGGAGAACAGTGATGAACAGTGGAGAAAAGGGTTGAACAGTGATGAACAGAAGTGAGCAGTGGAGAACATTGTTGAACAGTGATGAACAGAAGTGAACAGTGGAGAACAGTGATGAACAGAAGTGAACAGTGGAGAACAGGGTTAAACAGTGATGAACAGAAGTGAACAGTGGAGAACAGTGGAGAACAGTGATGAACAGGCGTGAACAGGAGTGAACAGTGGAGTACAGTGGTGAACAGTGGTGAACAGTGGTGAACAGTGGTGAACAGTGGTGAACAGTGATGAACAGAAGTGAACAGTGGAGAACAGTGGTGAACAGTGGTGAACAGTGATGAACAGTGATGAACAGTGGAGAACAGTCGTGAACAGTGATGAACTGAAGTGAACAGTGGAGAAAAGGGTTGAACAGTGATGAACAGAAGTGAGCAGTGGAGAACATTGTTGAACAGTGATGAACAGAAGTGAACAGTGGAGTACAGTGGTGAACAGTGGTGAACAGTGGTGAACAGTGATGAACAGAAGAGAACAGTGGTGAACAGTGGTGAACAGTGGTGAACAGTGGTGAACAGTGATGAACAGTGATGAACAGTGGAGAACAGTGGTGAACAGTGGTGAACAGTGATGAACAGAAGTGAACAGTGGAGAAAAGGGTTGAACAGTGATGAACAGAAGTGAGCAGTGGAGAACATTGTTGAACAGTGATGAACAGAAGTGAACAGTGGAGACCAGTGGAGACCAGTGGTGAACAGTGGTGAACAGTGATGAACAGAAGTGAACAGAAGTGAACAGTGGAGAACAGTGGAGAACAGTGGTGAACAGTGGTGAACAGTGATGAACAGTGGAGAACAGTGGTGAACAGTGATGAACAGAAGTGAACAGTGGAGAAAAGGGTTGAACAGTGATGAACAGAAGTGAGCAGTGGAGAACATTGTTGAACAGTGATGAACAGAAGTGAACAGTGGAGACCAGTGATGAACAGATGTGAACAGTGGAGAACAGGGTTAAACAGTGATGAACAGGAGTAAACAGTGGAGAACAGTGATGAACAGAAGTGAACAGTGGAGAACAGCGATGAACAGTGGTGAACAGGCGTGAACAGGAGTGAACAGTGGAGTACAGTGGTGTACAGTGGTGAACATGAGTGAACAGTGGAGAACAGTGGTGAACAGGAGTGAACAGTGGAGAACAGTGGAGAACAGGGTTAAACAGTGATGAACAGAAGTGAACAGTGGAGAACAGCGGTGAACAGTGATGAACAGGAGTAAACAGTGGAGAACAGTGATGAACAGAAGTGAACAGTGGAGAACAGCGGTGAACAGTGATGAACAGGAGTAAACAGTGGAGAACAGTGATGAACAGAAGTGAACAGTGGAGAACAGTGATGAACAGTGTTGAACAGGCGTGAACAGGAGTGAACAGTGGAGTACAGTGGTGAACAGTGGTGAACAGTGATGAACAGTGATGAACAGTGGAGAACAGTGGTGAACAGTGATGAACAGAAGTGAACAGTGGAGAAAAGGGTTGAACAGTGATGAACAGAAGTGAGCAGTGGAGAACATTGTTGAACAGTGATGAACAGAAGTGAACAGTGGAGAACAGTGATGAACAGAAGTGAACAGTGGAGAACAGGGTTAAACAGTGATGAACAGGAGTAAACAGTGGAGAACAGTGATGAACAGAAGTGAACAGTGGAGAACAGCGATGAACAGTGGTGAACAGGCGTGAACAGGAGTGAACAGTGGAGTACAGTGGTGAACAGTGGTGAACATGAGTAAACAGTGGAGAACAGTGGTGAACAGGAGTGAAC
The DNA here is from genome assembly GCF_045679555.1 of Salvelinus alpinus. Classification (NCBI taxonomy): domain Eukaryota; kingdom Metazoa; phylum Chordata; class Actinopteri; order Salmoniformes; family Salmonidae; genus Salvelinus; species Salvelinus alpinus. The sequence continues at coordinate 20,973,209 of NC_092104.1, forward strand.
AGTGGAGAACAGAAGTGAACAGTGGAGAAAAGGGTTGAACAGTGATGAACAGAAGTGAGCAGTGGAGAACATTGTTGAACAGTGATGAACAGAAGTGAACAGTGGAGAACAGTGATGAACAGAAGTGAACAGTGGAGAACAGGGTTAAACAGTGATGAACAGAAGTGAACAGTGGAGAACAGCGGTGAACAGTGATGAACAGGAGTAAACAGTGGAGAACAGTGATGAACAGAAGTGAACAGTGGAGAACAGTGGAGAACAGTGATGAACAGTGGTGAACAGGCGTGAACAGGCGTGAACAGTGGAGTACAGTGGTGAACAGTGGTGAACAGTGGTGAACAGTGGTGAACAGTGATGAACAGAAGTGAACAGTGGTGAACAGTGGAGAACAGTGGTGAACAGTGATGAACAGTGATGAACAGTGGTGAACAGTGATGAACTGAAGTGAACAGTGGAGAAAAGGGTTGAACAGTGATGAACAGAAGTGAGCAGTGGAGAACATTGTTGAACAGTGATGAACAGAAGTGAACAGTGGAGTACAGTGGAGTACAGTGGTGAACAGTGGTGAACAGTGATGAACAGAAGTGAACAGAAGTGAACAGTGGAGAACAGTGGTGAACAGTGGTGAACAGTGATGAACAGTGATGAACAGTGATGAACAGTGGAGAACAGTGGTGAACAGTGATGAACAGAAGTGAACAGTGGAGAAAAGGGTTGAACAGTGATGAACAGATGTGAACAGTGGAGAACAGGGTTAAACAGTGATGAACAGGAGTAAACAGTGGAGAACAGTGATGAACAGAAGTGAACAGTGGAGAACAGCGATGAACAGTGGTGAACAGGCGTGAACAGGAGTGAACAGTGGAGTACAGTGGTGAACAGTGGTGAACATGAGTGAACAGTGGAGAACAGTGGTGAACAGGAGTGAACAGTGGAGAACAGTGGAGAACAGGGTTAAACAGTGATGAACAGAAGTGAACAGTGGAGAACAGCGGTGAACAGTGATGAACAGGAGTAAACAGTGGAGAACAGTGATGAACAGAAGTGAACAGTGGAGAACAGCGGTGAACAGTGATGAACAGGAGTAAACAGTGGAGAACAGTGATGAACAGAAGTGAACAGTGGAGAACAGTGATGAACAGTGGTGAACAGGCGTGAACAGGAGTGAACAGTGGAGTACAGTGGTGAACAGTGGTGAACAGTGATGAACAGTGATGAACAGTGGAGAACAGTGGTGAACAGTGATGAACAGAAGTGAACAGTGGAGAAAAGGGTTGAACAGTGATGAACAGAAGTGAGCAGTGGAGAACATTGTTGAACAGTGATGAACAGAAGTGAACAGTGGAGAACAGTGATGAACAGAAGTGAACAGTGGAGAACAGGGTTAAACAGTGATGAACAGGAGTAAACAGTGGAGAACAGTGATGAACAGAAGTGAACAGTGGAGAACAGCGATGAACAGTGGTGAACAGGAGTGAACAGTGGAGTACAGTGGTGAACAGTGGTGAACATGAGTAAACAGTGGAGAACAGTGGTGAACAGGAGTGAACAGTGGAGAACAGAAGTGAACAGTGGAGAAAAGGGTTGAACAGTGATGAACAGAAGTGAGCAGTGGAGAACATTGTTGAACAGTGATGAACAGAAGTGAACAGTGGAGAACAGTGATGAACAGAAGTGAACAGTGGAGAACAGGGTTAAACAGTGATGAACAGAAGTGAACAGTGGAGAACAGCGGTGAACAGTGATGAACAGGAGTAAACAGTGGAGAACAGTGATGAACAGAAGTGAACAGTGGAGAACAGTGGAGAACAGTGATGAACAGTGGTGAACAGGCGTGAACAGGAGTGAACAGTGGAGTACAGTGGTGAACAGTGGTGAACAGTGGTGAACAGTGATGAACAGAAGTGAACAGTGGTGAACAGTGGAGAACAGTGGTGAACAGTGGTGAACAGTGGTGAACAGTGGTGAACAGTGGTGAACAGTGATGAACAGTGATGAACAGTGGAGAACAGTGGTGAACAGTGATGAACTGAAGTGAACAGTGGAGAAAAGGGTTGAACAGTGATGAACAGAAGTGAGCAGTGGAGAACATTGTTGAACAGTGATGAACAGAAGTGAACAGTGGAGTACAGTGGAGTACAGTGGTGAACAGTGGTGAACAGTGGTGAACAGTGATGAACAGAAGTGAACAGAAGTGAACAGAAGTGAACAGTGGAGAACAGTGGTGAACAGTGGTGAACAGTGATGAACAGTGATGAACAGTGATGAACAGTGGAGAACAGTGGTGAACAGTGATGAACAGAAGTGAACAGTGGAGAAAAGGGTTGAACAGTGATGAACAGAAGTGAGCAGTGGAGAACATTGTTGAACAGTGATGAACAGAAGTGAACAGTGGAGACCAGTGGAGACCAGTGGTGAACAGTGGTGAACAGTGATGAACAGAAGTGAACAGAAGTGAACAGTGGAGAACAGTGGTGAACAGTGGTGAACAGTGATGAACAGTGGAGAACAGTGGTGAACAGTGATGAACAGAAGTGAACAGTGGAGAAAAGGGTTGAACAGTGATGAACAGAAGTGAGCAGTGGAGAACATTGTTGAACAGTGATGAACAGAAGTGAACAGTGGAGACCAGTGATGAACAGATGTGAACAGTGGAGAACAGGGTTAAACAGTGATGAACAGGAGTAAACAGTGGAGAACAGTGATGAACAGAAGTGAACAGTGGAGAACAGCGATGAACAGTGGTGAACAGGCGTGAACAGGAGTGAACAGTGGAGTACAGTGGTGAACAGTGGTGAACATGAGTGAACAGTGGAGAACAGTGGTGAACAGGAGTGAACAGTGGAGAACAGTGGAGAACAGGGTTAAACAGTGATGAACAGAAGTGAACAGTGGAGAACAGCGGTGAACAGTGATGAACAGGAGTAAACAGTGGAGAACAGTGATGAACAGAAGTGAACAGTGGAGAACAGCGGTGAACAGTGATGAACAGGAGTAAACAGTGGAGAACAGTGATGAACAGAAGTGAACAGTGGAGAACAGTGATGAACAGTGGTGAACAGGCGTGAACAGGAGTGAACAGTGGAGTACAGTGGAGTACAGTGGAGTACAGTGGTGAACAGTGGTGAACAGTGATGAACAGTGATGAACAGTGATGAACAGTGATGAACAGTGGAGAACAGTGGTGAACAGTGATGAACAGAAGTGAACAGTGGAGAAAAGGGTTGAACAGTGATGAACAGAAGTGAGCAGTGGAGAACATTGTTGAACAGTGATGAACAGAAGTGAACAGTGGAGAACAGTGATGAACAGAAGTGAACAGTGGAGAACAGGGTTAAACAGTGATGAACAGGAGTAAACAGTGGAGAACAGTGATGAACAGAAGTGAACAGTGGAGAACAGCGATGAACAGTGGTGAACAGGCGTGAACAGGAGTGAACAGTGGAGTACAGTGGTGAACAGTGGTGAACATGAGTAAACAGTGGAGAACAGTGGTGAACAGGAGTGAACAGTGGAGAACAGTGGAGAACAGTGGAGAACAGTGGAGAACAGTGGAGAACAGTGGAGAACAGGAGTGAACAGTGGAGAACAGTGGAGAACAGTGGTGAACAGTGGTGAACAGTGGAGAACAGTGGAGAACAGTGGAGAACAGTGGAGAACAGTGGTGAACAGGAGTGAACAGGAGTGAACAGTGGAGAACAGGAGTGAACAGTGGAGAACAGTGGTGAACAGTGATGAACAGAAGTGAACAGTGGAGAACAGGGTTGAACAGTGATGAACAGAAGTGAGCAGTGGAGAACAGTGTTGAACAGAAGTGAGCAGTGGAGAACAGTGGAGAACAGTGATGAACAGAAGTGAACAGTGGAGAACAGGGTTAAACAGTGATGAACAGAAGTGAACAGTGGAGAACAGCGGTGAACAGTGATGAACAGGAGTAAACAGTGGAGAACAGCGGTGAACAGTGATGAACAGGAGTAAACAGTGGAGAACAGTGATGAACAGAAGTGAACAGTGGAGAACAGCGATGAACAGTGGTGAACAGGAGTGAACAGGAGTGAACAGTGGAGAACAGTGGTGAACAGTGGTGAACAGGAGTGAACATGAGTGAACAGTGGAGAACAGTGGTGAACAGGAGTGAACAGTGGAGAACAGTGGAGAACAGTGGTGAACAGGAGTGAACAGTGGAGAACAAGAGTGAACAGGAGTGAACAGTGGATAACAGTGGTGAACAGTGGTGAACAGTGGTGAACAGGAGTGAACATGAGTGAACATGAGTGAACATGAGTGAACATGAGTGAACAGTGGAGAACAGTGGAGACCAGTGGTGAACAAGAGTGAACAGTGGAGAACAGTGGAGAACAGGAGTGAACAGGAGTGAACAGGAGTGAACAGTGGAGAACAGTGGTGAACAGGAGTGAACAGTGGCGAACAGTGGTGAACAGTGGTGAACAGTGGTGAACAGGAGTGAACAGTGGAGAACAGGAGTGAACAGTGGAGAACAGGAGTGAACAGGAGTGAACAGTGGAGAACAGGAGTGAACAGTGGAGAACAGGAGTGAACAGGAGTGAACAGTGGTGAACAGTGGAAGTGTATAGAGTCATAGAACGTCTGAATGGAATGCACACGGTCGGCTGCTGTTAACTGAGCAAGGAAAGAGAATCCCATTCATTTGCTCCTCTGACCCCTCTCCCATTCTTCTGCTTTTCTCTGCGTGAAGAATAGGCTACCTCTCGTGCACACACAGCCTCGGCCTCAGCCTCAGCCTCTCAGGGTAGGCTAGAAGGAGAGAATAAGAATGATCTGGAAGGGTTAGGAAAAGTCTGCAGCCGTGACCCTGGGTGTGAAAAAAAATGTATTCGGCAAATTTGACCAATTGTACCGCACATTTCAAAAGGAGTCAAATGATGTCTGTCAAAACTCTCATATGTGTGTGTGTGTGTGTGTGTGTTACTATTTCAGTCTGAAGATCTTCCAGATTGTGTAACTTATAAAGAATAGATTCATTCCAGGAAAGTGGAGAGATGTGAATTGAAGAATAGGTTCACTTTGTTAGGAGTTGAATGAAAAAGCATCATTTCGGTCTGGACACGTCACTGCTTTGTACTTCAGAATTGTTCATAACATGTCATTTGCGTACCCTGTATGAATTCTATCCAAATGCACACAGTAATGCTTGTTATTTACAATTTGCTTATACAGATGATTACATGGACATTTACAATGTATGTGGCATTTATTTTAATGCAACATGGTAATTTACACAGTAATAACTTATGAACTACTTGCTACCTAAATGTCGTACAAGGGGAACCTTGTACATTGGTTTATTATATGGGAAAGGTAGGACTAACAGTAAATACATATATATGTCAGATAACAGAACGATATGTGAATGGGAGCTGTGCTGCAGCACTAGTTCATGACCAAGGTTATTTACTGTTTGTTTCGGCTGGCCACTGTGAACTCCTGTAGCCAGAGAAACTGTAAAAAAAAGACAACTATCCTAATGTGGGTTATTTTATCATCCAAATATAATGGTCTTAATTGTCCGGGTTTGGCCTGGGTAGGCCGTCATTGTAAATAAGAATTTGTTCTTAACTGGCTTGCATAGTTAAATGAACACATTTAAAAAAAAAAACTTGTTTTAAAAACTCAATAATGTTGTAGGTTCATCAGACCCACGAACATTGGGGGAATAACAAAAACATGAACACCACACAAGGGTTAAGGGCAGGACGTCATCTAAATCAGAGCTTAGACTCTTTACTAACCCTCTCACATTTGTTAAGCGTTACGCTGGAATGCAGGGGAGTGGCCTTCATAGAAACCAGTGTTAGTTCTTCTCCCCTTTCCTCAACTCTGATTGGCTCAGAGCTTAGATAGCAGGTTCTAATTGGCGGAGAGTGTTGATGAGGCTGTATCCAGTTTGCTGAGCAGTGTGTACACAGAGCTGTCTATTCCTAAAGGGTTGTTTAAGGTATTTTCATCTGGTAGAACTAACATTTCTGCGTCCCATATCACCTGCATAAATATAGTCATGTTCTGATAAGAGTGTACAGTACACACACACACACACACACACACACACACACACACACACACACACACACACACACACACACACACACACACACACACACGTTTTACTATCCTTGTTGGAACCTCAAATGTATTTCCATCAAAATCCTATTTTCCCTAACCCCTTACCCTAACCTTTATTCTAACCCCAACCCTAATTGTATCCCTAACCCTATACCTAACCCTAAGCCTAAAATAGACATTGTCCTCTTGGGGACCTGGGACAAAAGTAGTGCACTATAAAAGGAAAAGGGTCCCATTTGGGACGCGCCCTCTAACAGCCACTATCTGGCTCTAACTGCCTCTAACTGGCTCTAACTACCTCTAACTGCCTCGAGCTGCCTCCAACTGCCTCCAAATGACTGTAAAACCAAATGAAAATCATTTGGCCTCAAATGTTTCCAACAACTTTGTTGGATCTAAAGTTTTGTTTATTTACTAAGCTTTATTTTACTAGTTCAGTTGACTGAGAACACATTCAAAATTACAGCAATGAACCTGGGTTAGAGATATTTTTAGTTTATGCAGTCAATAAAAGGTAGAGAATGTGAAACCTGAACCTAGGCAATGCAGAGTGGTAGAGTTGTGATCCACGTAGCATGGTTTGACCAAGCATAGTTTGACCCCCCCCCCCCCCCCCCCCACACACACACACACACACCACAGGATGTTGCTGGCACCTTAATTGGGGAGGACAGGCTCGTGGTAATGGCTGGAGTGGAATGGTATCAAATACATGGATTCCATGTGTTTGATATCGTTCCATTAGCTCGATTCCAGCCATTCCCCTCAGCAGCCTCCACTGACTCACATTCATAAACACATGCCCGCACACATACACACAAACACACACACAGTCGTTATGGCGCCACGTTGTTAGGGCTATGTCCTCCTCCTCTGTAATTATAGGTTGGGTTCGTCCCTACCAATCTTTGATCTCTCTCCAGGATAGTGGAGCTGTGTGTGTGTGTGTGTGTGTGTGTGTGTGTGTGTGTGTGTGTGTGTGTGTGTGTGTGTGTGTGTGTGTGTGTGTGTGTGCACATGCTTCCAAAAAGCATCTATCTGTCTGTCTATGCATGCATGCGTCAGTGATTTTCAAGCATTCTTTTTATATATAGTATATGTTGTTGCTTATGTCTACATTTAAATTTGTGTTTTCTTGTTTGCCCATGTACTGTATGTTAATATATATTCATTCTAACTGTCTTCCCCTGTCCTCATCCCCTAAGCCCCCACATCATAATCCTGTCCCAGAGTGTGCTGTTTGGAGAGAGAGAGGGAGAAGGAAAGGAGAGCTGGGCCTGTCTCTGTGTCCGTCTAGTCTATGTCATGAGGTGTCTGACTTGTGATTTGTTCTGGCTCATGGCCTGGTCATCGGGGCCCTGGACTGAGGAGTGGTTTGGTCTGGTCATCGGGATACTGGACTGGACTGAGGAGTGGTTTGGTCTGGTCATCGGGGCCCTGGTCTGGACTGTGGAGTGGTTTGGTCTGGTCATAGGGGCCCTGGACTGAGGAGTGGTTTGGTCTGGTCATCGGGGCCCTGGACTGAGGAGTGGTTTGGTCTGGTCATCGGGGCCCTGGATTGAGGAGTGGTTTGGTCTGGTCATCGGGGCCCTGGACTGAGGAGTGGTTTGGTCTGGCCATCGGGGCCCTGGATTGAGGAGTGGTTTGGTCATCGGGGCCCTGGATTGAGGAGTGGTCTGGTCATCGGGGCCTTGGACTGGACTGAGGAGTGGTTTGGTCTGGTCATCAGGGCCCTGGACTGGACTGAGGAGTGGTTTGGTCTGGTCATCGGGGCCTTGGACTGGACTGAGGAGTGGTTTGGTCTGGTCATCGGGGCCCTGGACTGGACTGAGGAGTGTTTTGGCCTGGTCATCGGGGCCCTGGACTGAGGAGTGGATCAGTGAGGGCTTCGCCACCTTATTATTATGATTGTTGCTATGGCAACCTGCAGATCGGTGAGGGATTCGCTACATACTTCGAGGACTAATCTGGGCCAGAACACAGCAGGTATACTGTACTATACAGACCAGATAGAGGAGAGATTAAATAAAGCAGGTTACTAGACAGCATCATCAGACAGTGTTTGATTACTGATGTCTTTGTACAAAGCTTTGAGAGTTTGAGGGTGACATTTTCTTCACACAAAAAAGCACAGCTCCGTAAAACTAATTTCAATCTGGAGTACATTTCTTCAACGCTGTGCATTATAAGGGGAATCCTACTTCACCTGAGTTTTGTAATCTGTATGGTGCAGGTGATGCACAAGATCGAACACAAGTTGAAGAATTTGGAATCGGCATAAGATAATGTGCCTTCCCAGTCATTTAAATATGATGGTTATTTTACTCACTGTTCAGCGCCATTTGCTGGTACAAAATGTTCCCCTGAATGTTGAAGGCATCACCTGAATAGATAAGGCATCACCTGAATAGATAAGGGATCATCTGAATAGATAAGGCATCACCTGAATAGATAAGGCATCACCTGAATAGATAAGGCATCACCTGAATAGATAAGGCATCACCTGAATAGATAAGGGATCACCTGAATAGATAAGGGATCACCTGAATAGATAAGGGATCACCTGAATAGATAAGGCATCACCTGAATAGATAAGGGATCACCTGAATAGATAAGGCATCACCTGAATAGATAAGGCATCACCTGAATAGATAAGGCATCACCTGAATAGATAAGGCATCACCTGAATAGATAAGGCATCACCTGAATAGATAAGGCATCACCTGAATAGATAAGGCATCACCTGAATAGATAAGGCATCACCTGAATAGACAAGGCATCACCTGAATAGACAAGGCATCACCTGAATAGATAAGGGATCACCTGAATAGATAAGGGGTCACCTGAATAGATAAGGATCACCTGAATATATAAGGGATCACCTGAATAGATAAGGGGTCACCTGAATAGATAAGGGATCACCTGAATAGATAAGGGATCACCTGAATAGATAAGGGATCACCTGAATAGATAAGGGATCACCTGAATAGATAAGGGATCACCTGAATAGATAAGGGATCACCTGAATAGATAAGGGATCACCTGAATAGATAAGGGATTACCTGAATAAATAATAGGAAAGAAGACAAAAAGGACAAAGGAATTGTTCTTATGTCCACACTGTAAAAATCAGCCCACTCTTTTCCCCTCGCCCTATACAATTACCCAACGCTGTACTTCTCTCGTATCATCCAGAGCTATATTCTACAGTATACAGAGTAGTTTGGTAAATGGACTAAACTGAGCTTGACATTTCAAATTGTAACAAGCACCATGCTGAAACCAAAACTCCCAAGCCCATTGTATTCAATGCAAATTAGAGTTATTGTCACTAAACGTTTGGTGCCATCATGAAGTAAAACATTTGATCCCATCATAATGACAGTGGAAAGAAGGAGAAAGTTTATGTTTTTCATGTCTGTACAGATACAATCCTCCCACTCCTTTTCCCTTGCCATCTAGAATTACCCAGAAATGTTCTTCTTTTGTGTGTGCTCTTTAATCACGTCACTTTTATGACATGGTTTTGGCTCGGGGAAAACAGTTAAACTTGGACATGGGCTGCATCCCAAAAAGCACCCTATTTCCTATATAGTGCACTACTTTTGACCTTAAGGTAGTATAGGGAATAGGATGCCATTTGAAACGGAGCCGTTACTCGCTACTCACAGTAGGTGAACTATAGGGAGCAACAGCAGGAAACTCAACCTGGGCTTACATCGCTCTCAACCCCTCCTCTCCCTCTCCTCTCTCTCTCTCTCTCAACCCCTCCTCTCCCTCTCCTCTCTCTCTCTCTCTCTCTCTCTCAACCCCTCCTCTCCCTCTCCTCTCTCTCTCTCTCTCAACCCCTCCTCTCCCTCTCCTCTCTCTCTCTCTCTCAACCCCTCCTCTCCCTCTCCTCTCTCTCTCTCTCTCAACCCCTCCTCTCCCTCTCCTCTCTCTCTCTCTCTCAACCCCTCCTCTCCCTCTCCTCTCTCTCTCTCTCTCATCCCCTCCTCTCCCTCTCATCTCTCTCTCATCCCCTGCTCTCTCTCTCCCTATCCCCTTGCTCTCATCCCCCTCCTCTCTCTCATCCCCTGCTCTCTCTCTCTCTCATCCCATTTACATTACATTTAAGTCATTTAGCAGACGCTCTTATCCAGAGCGACTTACAAATTGGTGCATTCACCTTATGATATCCAGTGGAACAACCACTTTACAATAGTGCATCTAACTCTTTTAAGGGGGGGGGGGGGTTAGAAGGATTACTTTATCCTATCCTAGGTATTCCTTAAAGAGGTGGGGAAGCTTCCTCTCTCTCTCTCTCTCTCTCTCTCTCTCTCTCTATCTCTCTCTCTCTCTCTCTCTCTCTCTCTCATCCCCCTCTCTCTCTCTCTCTCTATCTCTCTCTCTCTCTCTCTCTCATCCCCCTCTCTCTCTTTCTCTCTCTCTCATCCCCTTCCTCTCTCTCTCATCCCCTTCATCTCTCTCACTCTCTCTCTCTCTCTCTCTCATCCCCTTCCTCTCTCTCTCTCTCTCTCTCTCTCTCTCTCTCTCTCTCTCTCTCTCTCTCTCTCTCTCTCTCTCTCTCTCTCTCTCTCTCATCCCCTTCCTCTCGCTCTCTCCCCTTCCCGTCTCTCTCTCTCACTCGCTATCTCATCCCCTGCTCTCCCTCTCCCCTCTCTCTCATCCCCTCCCCTCTCTCTCTCCCATTTCTCTCTGTTTAGTCTAGAACCGAGACAGAGTAACAGTCTAAAATCAATGTTTTGCTGAGGTGGAGGAGACTCTCAGTCCAACTGCAATACTCACTAGAGAAGCTGCAGATCTTCACATCCGTCTCTCATTGGTTAACACTAGAACCGCCATAGGCCACTGATGTTTGATTTTGTAAATAAAAAATGTATACCCAAAACATAGCTGTGTCCTACTCCTTCCCTGACTTTTTTGTTTGTATTTTACACTGCTCGTTTTTCAGAATTTTCAAATCACTTTATTAAAATCTATCCCTAATGTAATCCACCAAGACATTGTACTATAGGATGACTTGGTATCCAGCCAGGCGTTGATTCGTCTCTCTCTCCTCACTGAATAAATGACAAATGGATGAATGGGTGATAATTGTGCACCTTACTTCACAATTGAATTAAAAATAGGCCTAACTGAATGATAAGGAGGGTGAAGAGGTTGATTTAATTTAGAATGACAAGAGTGTAATAATGAGTTCATATTAGGCCTATTTATCAGCAGTAAATAATTTGACAGCGTGCCTTGCGGGTTGATACTGTTCTCTTTTACGTTTTACTTTGTAAAAATAAGCTGTTATCGGACTGTTTAATTTACTATAACTCTATTACTATAACCCACTGAAGGGTAAAACTGACCTGTCTCACGACGGTCTAATCCCAGCTCACGTTCCCTATTATTGTAAGGGAAATGAAAACATGCTACATGTGGCAGTAGGCCTTCAGAAAAATGCAAACCATGTCCTTGACTCTATCCAGCGACGCAAGCGATGCCAGCCCACTGAATGAATGAAAATGGATGCTATGGGCAATAATTGTGCAAGTTACTTCACAATCTAATTTAAATCAGGTCTGTTGGTGGTTTGTCTGTTATCTGCCCATTCTCATTTGTCTCTCAGCACAATTGTAAATTCAATCCATGGGTCTGTAGTTGTGGGGTCTGTAGCAATGGTTATTGTCAATTATAAACTGGGTGGTTCGAGCCCTGGATTCTGATTGGCTGACAGCCGTGGTATATCAGACCTTATACCTCGATTATGACAAAACATGTATTTTTAATGCTCTAAGCACGTTGGTAACCAGTAAACCAGTATATTGGCCATATATATCAACTACTCGGGCCTGCTTAAATACACTCTATGAACATTGATGATAACGTATGGGTAGGGCTGTAAGTGTGTGAGTGTGGGTGTAAGCATATGCAGAGGAGGAGCTAACATCACATTCCTGAGATTCAGGTGTGGCCATACTGTGCCATCAGGCTTAATCTCTGGGATTACACACACACACACACACACACACACACACACACACATACACATACACATACACATACATACATACATACATACATCATGCTGTCTCTCTGATGCCTCTGGGATTTATCCAGGGTGGGGTCAGAGTGTCACCATGGGGTTTAAGTCATTCAACTCAGAGGCATGGCATGGGTTAAAAATGGGGGATTTAGAACATGTGGGTGCCTTTTGAGTAGTGTAACTTTTTGTTAACATTCTGTCATAAAGCAACAAACTCTTACAGTCTCACGTCAGCATTAGATTTTAATCCATGTTTCTCAAACATCACATTTCGAAGCTGTTCCAAACGTCAAATTTCGAAGTGTTTAAGGTGAAGTTTAGTCATTAACTCTGATTTTTTAAGGCTGGGTTAAGTTTAGGCATTACCCCCAAATTCTTAAAGTTAGGCATTAAGGGTTAAGGTTTGGGTTAGGCTTAAAACTAAAATATAAAAAACTACTTTTTATCGCTGGAAATTTCAACGTGTTTAAGGTCAATGCAACCTTTCAAACCAGAGGAAGACGCTTACGCCCATCCCCCGTCCACAACTCCCTAGCAAAATGGAAACCTACTTGAAGGTAACAGCTCTCACTGTTGCCCCTAGTGGCCGGTTTCCATGTCATCTCCTAATGTCCTCAGACATGGATGGACGTCGAATACTGACTTGTATCACTGGTGACCTGCCAGCAAAAAGAGCATATGTTCAACTTAATAAAACCATTTTTTTCCCATCCCATCTTTCCCCGTAAAATAAAAAATGAGGGCCTATTAAGTGCCAAATAAAGTAACAGTGTTGAGCGTAACAGGAATGATGACTTAATCTTAAATCATCCATAAATCCCATTGTGACAGGGGAAATGGAAGCTTGCTGTGTGCAGGGGCAATTGAATGCAAGCTTCTCAAAAACATTTAAATAGTTTTTTTTGCCTGTCTATCTGTGGGTAACAGGGTTGATGTGTTATGCTTGACCCACTCAGTTTCCCACCAGAAAGCACCAGAAAATGGCCAAAAATAGTAGAACCAGGTCACCTGCTTTTATTTGACTATTAGATGTTCAATGTTTCTTTAGATTTCTTTTTTAAATAAAATAATTGTTCCAGCATATTAAAACTAGAGTTCAGTTCCAATAACAGGGTTGACCTTAAAATGAGGGAGAATTAATTAATACATTTTTTTTACCTTAAAATGAATCACTAATCACATGAAATAAATAAGATGTATTTATTCCATTTTCCATGTGGGCTGTAGTTTAAAGCCATGGTGAAGAGACATGGCATTCCATAAGGGTGTGCCCCTATGAGGGAGACAGGGAAGGAGGGAGGGAGGGAAGGAGAGAGGGAAGGAGGGAGGGGTTAATGATCAGTAATTGGTGCAGGGTTTCTTGCCACCTGACAGAACTAGATAAATAACAGGGGAGAAAACTCAGAATCATGCTAACAGAGTTCACACACGTACTCCTACATCCCGATTGCTTAGGTCTTTTGTGAAAGCACCCTAGTTCTGACAATGACAACTCATTTGGCTAGGGAAGTATGTGGAAAGTTACTAGGGAATGAATCCCAAACAACCTGTAAAAATCTCAAAGCGTGTGAAGAAGCCCAAATAACTCACAAATATGATCTAATTTTGAACACATTATGACCAAAAGACATTAATCCCTTTCATTACCTCTTGACTACACTAGCCTAGCGATGGCTGTTTGATAGACTTAGGGAGCCATGTCTCTAGGAGTTTGTCTAGTCATATTACCAATGTAAATGTGTGGAGTAACATTGGGAGCAGCAGAAGGTCAGAGCATACTAGTCAGTCAGGCTGTTCCAGTGTTGGGTACAGGCCTCTTGATGTGGGATAGACACCTTAGACCAGGGTTCCCCAACTGGCAGCCCACAGGCCAAATTTGGCCAGCGGGTGGTTTTATTTGCCCCCCCCCTGTTTTCTGAGCAAAGACAACATATATATACAGTGGGGAGAACAAGTATTTGATACACTGCCGATTTTGCAGGTTTTCCTACTTACAAAGCATGTAGAGGTCTGTAATTTTTATCATAGGTACACTTCAACTGTGAGAGACGGAATCTAAAACAAAAATCCAGAAAATCACATTGTATGATTTTTAAGTAATTAATTTGCATTTTATTGCATGACTTAAGTATTTGATCACCTACCAACCAGTAAGAATTCCGGCTCTCACAGACCTGTTAGTTTTTCTTTAAGAAGCCCTCCTGTTCTCCACTCATTACCTGTATTAACTGCACCTGTTTGAACTCGTTACCTGTATAAAAGACACCTGTCCACACACTCAATCAAACAGACTCCAACCTCTCCACAATGGCCAAGACCAGAGAGCTGTGTAAGGACATCAGGGATAAAATTGTAGACCTGCACACGGCTGGGATGGGCTACAGGACAATAGGCAAGCAGCTTGGTGAGAAGGCAACAACTGTTAGCGCAATTATTAGAAAATGGAAGAAGTTCAAGATGACGGTCAATCACCCTCGGTCTGGGGCTCCATGCAAGATCTCACCTCGTGGGGCATCAATGATCATGAGGAAGGTGAGGGATCAGCCCAGAACTACACGGCAGGACCTGGTCAATGACCTGAAGAGAGCTGGGACCACAGTCTCAAAGAAAACCATTAGTAAAACACTACGCCGTCATGGATTAAAATCCTGCAGCGCACACAAGGTCCCTTTGATCAAGCCAGCGCATGTCCAGGCCCGTCTGAAGTTTGCCAATGACCATCTGGATGATCCAGAGGAGGAATGGGAGAAGGTCATGTGGTCTGATGAGACAAAAATAGAGCTTTTTGGTCTAAACTCCACTCGCTGTGTTTGGAGGAAGAAGAAGGATGAGTACAACCCCAAGAACACCATCCCAACCGTGAAGCATGGAGGTGGAAACATCATTCTTTGGGGATACTTTTCTGCAAAGGGGACAGGACGACTGCACCGTATTGAGGGGAGGATGGATGGGGCCATGTATCGCAAGATCTTGGCCAACAACCTCCTTCCCTCAATAAGAGCATTGAAGATGGGTCGTGGCTGGGTCTTCCAGCATGACAACGACCCAAAACACACAGCCAGGGCAACTAAGGAGTGGCTCTGTAAGAAGCATCTCAAGGTCCTGGAGTGGCCTAGCCAGTCTCCAGACCTGAACCCAATAGAAAATCTTTGGAGGGAGCTGAAAGTCCGTATTGCCCAGCGACAGCCCCGAAACCTGAAGGACCTGGAGAAGGTCTGTATGGAGGAGTGGGCCAAAATCCCTGCTGCAGTGTGTGCAAACCTGGTCAAGAACTACAGGAAATGTATGATCTCTGTAATTGCAAACAAAGGTTTCTGTACCAAATATTAAGTTCTGCTTTTCTGATGTATCAAATACTTATGTCATGCAATAAAATGCAAATTAATTACTTAAAAATCATACAATGTGATTTTCTGGATTTTTGTTTTAGATTCCGTCTCTCACAGTTGAAGTGTACCTATGATAATAATTACAGACCTCTACATGCTTTGTAAGTAGGAAAACCTGCAAAATCGGCAGTGTATCAAATACTTGTTCTCCCCACTGTATACTGTATATATATATTTTGTTTGTCATTTTCATTGTTGAACATGCATTTTTCTTTTTAAACACCTGGAAATCAGTGATTTTGACTTGGGAAAATTGTTCCCAAGTATTTCCCAAGTATTTCCACGCATAATAGAGAGACACCTGATCATATACAAATGTAAGCAAGGTTTGAAATTATGTTTTAGTCATAATATTATATCTGTTTGGGCTTCTTGCGGTCAAGCCTACATATTATTTGTAATTATATTCCGGGCGACTGACCATCCGCTCAAGAAAAAAATAACCCCACACCTGAATCTACTTCATGATCCCTGCCCTAGACTGTGTCACGAAGTTCAAAATGAGCTTACCAAGGCGCAGCGTGCATTGAGTTCCACATCTTTTTCATACAAAGTGAAACTAGAAAACAAAACAGCAAAACTTACAAAGAACATGAAGTCGCAGTGCCCAAACACACTAACACAAACAATATCCCACAAAGAAGGTGAGAGATAGGGCTTCCTAAATATGATCCCCAAATAGAGGCGACGATTACCAGCTGCCTCTAATTGGGAACCATACAAAACCACCAACATAGAAATACACATTCTAGAACACCCCCCTAGTCACACCCTGACCTAAACCACTATAGAGAATCCAAGGGCTCCCTATGGTCAGGGCGTGACAGACTGCCATCCCTCTCCAAACCTGATTAGTAAACTCAGCAAAAAAAGAAACGTCCTCTCACTGTCAACTGCGTTTATTTTCAGCAAACTTAACATGTGTAAATATTTGTATGAACATAACAAGATTCAACAACTGAGACATAAACTGAACAAGTTCCACTGACATGTGCCTAACAGAAATGGAGTAATGTGTCCCTGAACAAAGTGGGGGTCAAAATCAAAAGTAACAGTCAGTATCTGGTGTGGCCATCAGCTGCATTAAGTACTGCAGTGCATCTCCTCCTCATGGACTGCAACATATTTGCCAGTTCTTGCTGTGAGATGTTACCCCACTCTTCCACCAAGGCACCTGCAAGTTCCCGGACATTTCTGGGGTGAATGGCCCTAGCCCTCACCCTCCAATCCAACAGGACCCAGATGTGCTCAAAGGGATTGAGATCCGGGCTCTTTGCTGGCCATGGCAGAACACTGATATTCCTGTCTTGCAGGAAATCACGCACAGAACGAGCAGTATGGCTGGTGGCATTGTCATGCTGTAGGGTCATGTCAGGATGAGCATGCAGGAAGGGTACCACATGAGGGAGGAGGATGTCTTCCCTGTAACGCACAGCGTTGAGATTGCCTGCAATGACAACAAGCTCAGTCCGATAATGCTGTGACACACCGCCTCAGACCATGATGGACCCTCCACCTCCGAATCGATCCCACTCCAGAGTACAGGCCTCGGTGTAACGCGCATTCCTTTGACGATAAATGTGAATCCGACCATCACCCCTGGTGAGACAAAACCTCGACTTGTCAGTGAAGAGCAATTTTTGCCAGTCCTGTCTGGTCCAGCGACGGTGGGTGTGTGCCCACAGGCGACGTTACTGCCGGTGATGTCTGGTGAGGACCTGCCTTACAACAGGCCTACAAGCCCTCAGTCCAGCCTCTCTCAGCCTATTGCAGACAGTCTGAGCACTGATGGAGGGATTGTGCGTTCCTGGTGTAACTCGGGCAGTTGTTGTTGCAATCCTGTACCTGTCCCGCAGGTGTGCTGTTCGGATGTACCCATCCTGTGCAGGTGTTGTTACACGTGGTCTGCCACTGCGAAGATGATCAGCTGTCCGTCCTGTCTCCCTGTAGCGCTCACAGTGCGGACATTGCAATTTATTGCCCTGGCCACATCTGCAGTCCTCATGCCTCCTTGCAGCATGCCTAAGGCATGTTCACGCAGATGAGCAGGGACGCTGGGCATCTTTCTTTTGGTGTTTTTCAGAGTCAGTAGAAAGGCCTCTTTAGTGTCCTAAGTTTTTATAACTGTGACCTTAATTGCCTACCGTCTGTAAGCTGTTAGTGTCTTAACGACCGTTCCACAGGTGCATGTTCATACATTTTTCATGTTTCATTGAACAAGCATGGGAAACAGTGTTTAAACCCTTAAGACAGGGTTCTGAAAAAGGGATTTCTATTTTTTCTGAGTTTATTTCAGTATCACCGACACCTTAACTTCTTATGGCTGAAGGGGCAGTATTGAGTAGCTTGCATGAAAGGTGCACAGAGGTGCCCAGAGTAAACGGCCTGCTCCTATGTCATAGTTGATAATATATGCATATTATTATTAGTATTGGATAGAAAACACTCTGAAGTTTCTAAAACTGTTTGAATTATGTCTGTGAGTATAACAGAACTCATATGGCAGGCAAAAACCTGAGAAGTTCCACTTCCTGTTTGGATATTTTCTGGGGGTGCCAGATTTTCAACCAAGCTCTCATTGAAAATACAGAGATATATGGATGGGTTTTCACTTCCTACAGCTTCCACTAGATGTCAACAATCAATAGAACTTTGTCTGATGACTCTAATGTGAAGGGGGGCCGAAGGAGACAGGAATGAGTAATCACTTCCATGAGGTGCCCACGCATTGAACTGGCGCGTTCATGTGAGAGGGAGCTCCGTTACATCAGTCAATTGAAGTCGATGTAATTCCCCGGTTGGAACGTTATTCAAGATGTATGTCAACAACATTCTAAAGATTGATTCAGTACATCGTTTGACATGTTTCTACTGACTGTAACGGAACTTTTGGACATTTCGTCACGTTATAGTGGACACGCTTTGAGACTTTGGTTAGGGCGTTTGGTAAACAATTCGAAAGTAGCTAATTGGACATAAATAACGGACATTATCGAACAAATCAAGCATTTATTGTGGACCTGGGATTCCTAGGACTGCATTCTGATGAAGTTCATCAAAGGTAAGGAAACATTTATCACGTATTTTCTGGTTTCTGTTGAGTCCAACATGGCGGCTAATTTGGCTATTGTTCTGAGCTCCGTCTCAGATTATTGCATGGTTTATTTTTCCGTCAAGTTTTTTTGAAATCTGACACAGTGGTTGCATTAAGGAGAGGTATATCTTTAATTCCATGTGTATAACTTGAATTATCATCTACATTTATGATGAGTATTTCTGTTGAAACGATGTGGCTATGTAAAATCACTTGATGTTTTTGCAACTAGTGAATCTAACGCGCCAATGTAGACTCAGATTTTTTTATATAAATATGAACTTTATCAAACAAAACATGCATGTATTGTGTAACATGAAGTCCTATGAGTGTCATCTGATGAAGATAATCAAAGGTTAGTGATCAAAGGTTAGTGAAGCTATCCTTCGCTGGAAAAATGGCTGTGCTTATTGTGGTTTTGTGGTGACCTAACATAATCGTTTGTAGTGCTTTCGCTGAAAAGCATATTTGAAATAAGACACTTTGGTGGGATTAACAACAAGATTACCTTTAAAATGATATAAGACACATGAATGTCTGAGAAATTTTAATTATGAGATTACTGTTGTTTGAATTTGACGCCCTGCACTATCACTGGCTGTTGTCATATCGATCCCGGTAGCAGGATTGCAGCCATAAGAAGTTTTAAAGAGCAACTGAAGGCAACACACAACTTCTCTGTAAGAAAATGGCTTGTGTCATCGATATTAGTCAGAAACATTTATTGTAGTATTGACTACAAAGTGTAAATAGGATAATTTTGGTTATAAAGTCAGTCTCGTCCAAATATTTTTAAAATGTCAATATCTTAATGGCTTAAAAACATCAAGCCAACTATAAATTGTAGATATTCATATGCAAATATAGAAAGCATTTAATGTGTTATGGCGGTGTAAGGGAGGCGAAGTCAGGTGCAGGAGAGCAGAGTAGAGTAAACATGCGCACTTTTATTCCGTTCAACAATAGGCACAAAAAATGACATAAGTGCCCAAAAACACGGAACATAAACTATAAAAGTATCGCGCGTGAACAAACACCATAAACAATGAACAATTACACACAAAGACATGATGGGGAACAGAGGACTAAATACATGTAGATTGATTGGGGAATCAAAACCAGGTGTGTATGGAACAAGACAAAACAAATGGACATATGAAAAATGGAGCGGCGATGGCTAGAAAGCCGGTGACGTCGATCGCCGAACGCCGCCCAAACAAGGAGAGGAGCCGACTTCGGTGGAAGTCGTGACATAATGAGATAACTGAAAGACGTGCAACATGAAAATATTGTCCCATTGTGTCATTTATTGACAGTCCCTAACTAGCCCCAGAGAGGCTAGCCAAAGTCAAACCAACTTAGCCACGGTCGCACACCGGACGGCTGAAGCTAATTGCCGAAAGATGTTGGCTGGATTGCTAGGTAGTCTAGGCTACTTTCAGACACAATACCTGGTTAGACTGTTTCAAGTTATCTAGAAGGTTGAGTGACTGTAACTGTGTACTGTTTTGGCTGAGTAAATGTACAAACGCATCCCACATTCGAACACACACAAGAGACACCCACATCAAAGCACGCCTCCATGACCCAAATCCCTTTCTCAGTCACATTTCCTCATGAGGAAAATTGAATCCGAGGCTAAATCAGAAAGTTCAGGCCCACCTTCAATGGTTTCAATGCCTGTCTGCATAATGAGAACCACTAACAACTTATGTGAGACCGAGTTGACTTGAAGGTGAGGCTTACAGCATCTCTCTTAGTGGTACAACAGTTTTCCATGTGAAATGGACTTTGAGTTTGCAGTAACACAGTAACACAGTAACACAGTAATACAGTAGTACCTACCTGAGAGAGAATGAGTTGTCCATGGTATTTCGTCACACACACACACAGTATCAAACAGAGCAGGAGAGTGCATCAAATACGGACGAAATACACACTTGAAGAGATGAGAGACAGACAGTTATTTTTATATTTATTTTTTACAGTTTTTGATAAGCTACTGTCACACTTGTCCTATTTGATTCAGTGATGTTTGTACTTTCTCCTTACCTTGAGGTAGTGGACTTGCATGAAGGTTTTCTCAGCGTTGATGAAATGTTTGACCAGGGATGACCCAGAGTCACCGACCTGGCCTTTACTCTCCATGTTGAACCTACACACCAGACCGTCAGTCAGTCAGACAGACAAACAGGCAGCCAGTCAGGCAGACAGACACACAGACAGTCAGTCAGTCAGGCAGGCAGGCAGACAGACAGACACACAGACAGTCAGTCAGTTAGACACACAGACAGTCAAACAGACAGTCAGTCAGTCAGACAGACAGACAGACAGACAGACAGACAGACAGACAGACAGACAGACAGACAGACAGTCACACAGTCAGTCAGTCAGGCAGACAGACACACACACAGACAGTCAGTCAGGCAGACAGACACACAGACAGACAGACAATCAGTCAGTCAGTCAGGCAGACAGACACACACAGTCAGACAGTCAGACAGACAGTCAGTCAGTCAGTCAGTCAGGCAGACAGACAGACACACAAACAGTCAGTCAGACAGACACGAAGACAGTCAGTCAGTCAGTCAGACAGACACACAGTATCTGTTTACCCTGCTGCTATTTCTTTCTTTCAATAGGGGGTCTCCCGAGTGGCGCAACAGTCTAAGTCACTGCATCTCAGTGTAAGAAGTGTCACTACAGTCCCTGGTTCAAATCCAGGCTGAAACACATCCGGCCGTGATTGGGAGTCCCATTTGGCAGCGCACAATTGGCCCAGGGTAGGCCATCATTGTAAATAAGAATTTGTCCTTAACTGACTTGCCTAGTTAAATTAAAAAATAGGCATTATCAGAACCATTTGAAAATGTAAAGTATGCTCCTTTTCCGAAAGTAAAAAATGTACATCTACAGATGTAATATCTTAATTTTAGCTAGTTTGCTACAGCAGGACAATAATCCTGCAGCATCAAGAAATGTGAATTATTATGTTGATAATAATTATTGGACAGTTTTGTAGGTGTTGATACATTTTTCTTAAGAGAAAATTGAGTCTGAAACTTCAAAGTGGAAATTACAAACTTCAGAAGCCTTTTTAAACCACAAATACACTACACGTTTTAAATGTCCTGCATTACAGGAAAGTTATTCTGCAACAGGGCGATCAAATTAAGATCCTACATCTGTATAGTCCATTCAGTCAGCAGTGTAACCCCTCTTATTTGTCCTGTGCACTGAACAGGCTGCCATTGTGCTAAACGTAGGCCACAAATCACATCCAGATGTATAATGTCATTCTATAGTGTTTATACGAACTCACCACGCTACGCTTTGACTTTACTGCCCATGACTCACTGAGCCCAGCCTTCCCAAGGAACACGCACGCACGCACGCACGCACGCACGCACGCACGCACGCACGCAGGCAGGCAGGCAGGCAGGCAGGCACGCACGCACGCACGCACGCACGCACGCACGCACGCACGCACACACACACACACACACACACACACACACACAGATGAAACAAAAACACACGGAGACTGTACACACACAAAAACAATTAAAACAGTAAAGTAAAAGTGATTCCTGTGCTCTGTCTGGCTGTTTAGAGAAGATTAACTCAGGCTGCCATGGGCTTAGCCCTTGAAGGATTTGTCTATACACAGGCAAGGCAGGCGCCTGGCTAGCTGATCAATACACTCCTCATCACTGGCCATTTATCTTAGCTCCCTCTCACTGAGGAAACAGGAGGCAAGGCTACAGACATGGTGAAACACACACACACACATTCCACATGACAACACATAGTATATCTCTGCAAATTTCAAAAAGGCGAAACTCACATACACACACACACAGCACTCATCATGACAACACTGGGTATCTGGGCAATCTGTATACTGATGATGTTACTCCTCTCAGTCATCCGGACGATTATTTGTGATTATTTCTGGTTACGTACAGTAGGGCTGGTCGGCTACCTGATCTGACCTCCACCAGCAGCTAACAGGGCATAAACTGTAATAGGGTGAGCATGAAGGAGGAAGAGAGGAGATGGAGGGGATGGGGGTGGGGATGAGGGTGGGGGGGATCAGACTAGAGGAAGTGACACTAGTGTTTTGTCTGCTCAGTGTGGACTACTGAGGAAAATATACTTCCTGGAGTTTACCGGAAACCTCTTCCTAGGGCACTATGTATGTGTGTGTTCTTTCCTGTCTTTTGGCATTAACTGTGTGGAGCTGGTTTCTGAGAAATCTATTTCAGATCCAGTAAATACACGACTCAGGTCTGTTCAGGACGATAACTTTCCTTTACACAATAACCTCTATGAATAACTTCAAGATTACAGTAATTACATTAAGGCAGAATTACATCAAACATAATGACATTGTTACATGTGATTGCACTACCTGGAACTATATCTTTGTAAAAGATAACTAAAAATAGCAAAGGTTGGTTTAACCATGAGAGATTTCTCAAAGTCAGAGATAGGGGAGAACTGGGATAGTAGTAACACTCTCTATATCTCCAATCTGGCACAAGATAGAATGCACATGCTCAGTTTAGTCCTCAACTGTAATGTGAAGAAGTAAGACCCTGTGATGGACTCTGCAGAGTCCTGGAGCAGCAAGCACCATGCTCTAACAACTGTAATGTGAAGAAGTAAGACCCTGTGATGGACTCTGCAGAGTCCTGGAGCAGCAAGCACCATGCTCTAACAACTGAGCTACAGAGGACCATCACCTGCTTTGTAGTTAGATTCACCAAACTTATATCAGGTTTATAACCAGTGTGTGTAGATATATCTGATGTACAGTACCAGTCAAAAGTTTTAGAATACCTACACATTCCAGGGTTTTTCCTTATTTTTAAAATGTTCTACAATGTAGAATACTAGCGGAGACATCAAAACTATGAAATAACACATATGGAATCATGTAGTAACCAAAAAAGTGTTAAACAAATCAAAACATATTTTATATTTGAGATTCTTCAAAGTAGCCACCCTTTGCCCTGATGACAGCTTTGCCCACTCATCGCTCTTGTTAGTGTATGAAACATGATGGATTGACTGGTTTAAGTGTGTATGATGTAATATTGTATGTGTATGTGATTATTTTAATGGAAGGTGAATGTTCATCCTGGATGGACAATAAAGTTGTATTCTATACTATTCTATTAGCCAGGTAAACCAAAGTCCCATTAAGATAGTGTTTTAGAAAGTCATAACAACCCTTTAGGTTCAGATCGTATGTGTGTACCAGCAATGACATGACAGCTGTGAGACAGCCTTCTCTCCTTCTCTCTCTCTCTCTCTCTCTCTCTCTCTTTCCTTCCTTCTCTCTCTCTCTTTCTCTCTCTCTCTCAATTCAATTCAATTCAATTCAATTTGCTTTATTGGCATGACGTAACAGTGTACATATTGCCAAAGCTTATTTACAATATAAAAAAAGAGAATCAAAATTGTCAACGGGACAACAGTAACAACAATAACCAAGTGTCAAAATAACCATACATTGAACAATAACAATAAACATACAGTAGAGTACATGTGCAGGTTGATTGGTCTGTCAGACACTGTCCCTCAACTTATGGCAGGCAGCAATGTAGTGCGCTGCCAACCCACAGCTCTCTGCGTCCTCCCCCAACAGGACGGGTAGCCTATCCTCATCAGAGAGGTCTTTGAAACCTTGAATAAGAGTTTCAAATTTGGGGAAATGACACTCTCTAATTGTTTTGTATTTTTGACATTTTGTCAGGAAATGCAGCTCTGTCTCGGGTTCTGCTGTTGTGCAGTGGTTGCACAGTCTTTCCTCTACAGGGAGCCAGGTTTTCCTGTGTCTACCCTTCTCAATGGCAAGGCTGTGCTCACTGAGCCTGTACTTTGTCAAGGTTTTTCTAAGGTTTTGATCAGTAACCATGGTCAAATATTTAGCCACGGTGTACTGTCGATTTAGGGCCAGATAGCACTGCATTTTGCTTTGTGTTTGTGCTTGTGTTTCCCAATAAGCAATATAGTTTTGTTTTGACTGTGTTGTAATTTGGTTTATCCTGATTGATTGGATGTTCTGGTCCTGAGGCTTCAGTGTGTTAGTAGAACAGGTTTGTGAACTCAGCCCCAGGACCAGCTGGATGAGGGGACTCTTTTCTTTGCTCAGCTCTTGGCATTGCAGGGCTTAGTAATGATATGAGAGTGGGTCACTGTATTTTAGATGTTTCCAAAACTTAATTGCTCTTTTTTGAGTTTTTATTATTAGTGGATATTTGCCTAATTCTGCCCTGCATGCATTGTTTGTAGTTTTCCTCTGGACATGTAGGATAATCTTACAGAACTCTGCATGCAGGGTTTCAATGGGATGTTTGTCCCATTTGATGAAATCTTGTTTTGCAAGTGGACCCCACACCTCGCTGCCATAAAGTGCAATTGGTTCAATGATATATTCAATTAGTTTTAGCCAAATTTTAATAGGTATTTCAATTTGAATTTGCTTTTTAATGGCGTAGAATGCCCTGCGTGCTTTCTCTCTCAGTTCATTCACTGCCTCATTAAGGTGTCCAGTTGAGCTTATTTTTAAACCTAAGTAATTGTAGTGTGTGCAGTACTCTATATATTTTGTACCAATTGAGAACTTTGGTCTAATTCCCTGAGATCTGGATCTTCTCTGGAAAATCATTATTTTAGTCTTTTTGGGGTTTACTGCCAGGGCCCAGGTCTGGCAGTACTGCTCTAGCAGGTCCAGGCTCTGCTGTAGGCCATGTGCTGTGGGTGACAGCAGGCATAGGTCATCTGCGAAGAGTAGGCATTTAACCTCTGAATTGTGGAGACTAACACCAGGGGCTGAGGATTTTTCTAGAATAGTGGCCAATTCGTTGATGTAAATATTGAAGAGTGCAGGGCTCAGATTACAACCCTGACGAAGGCCCCGCCCCTGGTTAAAGAATTCTGTTATTTTCTTGCCAATTTTAATGCTGCACGTATTGCCAGTATACATTGATTTAATTATGTCATATGTTTTACCCCCTACACCACTTTCAATAACTTTGTAGAACAGTCCTGTATGCCAAATAGAATCAAATGCTTTTTGGAAGTCGATAAAGCAAGCGTATATTTTGGTATTATTTTGGTGGACATGTTTATCTATCAGGGTGTGTAGGGTGTAAATATGATCAGTTGTGCGATGTTTTGGTATAAATCCAATTTGGCTTTTACTCAAGACATTGTGCTTATTAAGGACGTTTAGAACTCTTACATTTATAATACTACAGAAAACCTTCCCCAGGTTACTGTTCACACAAATGCCTCTGTAATTGTTAGGGTCAAATTTGTCTCCGTTTTTAAAGATTGGGGTTATGAGTCCTTGATTCCAGATGTCAGGGAAATAACCTACACTCAGGATCAAATTAAACAGTTTTAATATAGCCAATTGAAATTTTGCACTAGTGAGTTTGAGCATCTCATTTAGGATGCCATCAGGTCCGCATGCCTTTTTAAATTTGAGAGCCTGAAGTTTCTTATAGAGCTCCTGGTCAGTAATTGGGGAGTCCAATGGATTTTGATTGTCCTTTATAGCTTTTTGTAATCCATTCAACTTCTCATGAATTTGGCGTTGTTCTGTGTTTGTGTCAATTTGAACGGTGTTGTAGAGTGTTTTAAAATGGGTTGTCCATATGTCACCATTTTGTATCGCTAATTCCTCTTGTTTAGATTTTTTTATTTTTTTCCAATTTTGCCAGAAGTTGTTTGTGTTTATGGACTCCTCAATTAGCGTCAGCTGCTTTCTGTTGTACTGGGCTTTTTTGGTTCTGAGTGTACGTTTATAGAGTTTTAAAGTCTCACAGTAATGAAGGCGTAATTCACCATTATTTGGGTCTCTGTGCTTTTGGTTGGATAGTGTTCTAATTTTTTTCCTTATAATTTTACAATCTGCATCAAACCAGTTGTCATCAGTGATCTTTTTTGTTTTGTTTTTTATCAATTTCAATTGTGCTTCTTTTGCCGTTTGCCTGAATATATAGTTGATGTTTTGTACTGCTAGATTGATGCCTTCTTTACTGTGAGTGAATGTGGTATCCAGAAAGTTATCTAAGAGTGTTTGGATATTTTGGTTCCAGGTTGCTTTCTGGTATTCTTCTGTGCTGTTTTGGGCCCATCTGTATGAATGTCTGATGTTGTACAGCTTGCTGGGCTGTGAATGTGTGGTTGTTTCCATGTCTGCTCTTTTGAGGAACAATGTAATTTGGCTGTGATCAGACAGAGGTGTTAGTGGCTTGACAGTGAATGAGCTGAGAGAGAAAGGGTCAATGTCTGTGATCATATAGTCTACTGTACTGTGGCCAAGAGGTGAGCAGTAGGTGAATCTCCCCAAAGAGTCCCCCCGTAACCTACCATTGACAAAGTACAGACCCAAGCTTCTACAGAGCTGCAACAGATCCCTTCCGTTTTTGTTGACGGTGCTGTCACTGTTGTTTCTATGGGGGAGATTAAGACAGTTAGAAACAGTATGGCCTGTAATAAAGCTGTCCCCTCGTGTGCTCGTTAGATCAGGTAGTGTTCCTGTGCGCGCATTTGTGTCCCCACAGATGAGCACATTTCCCTGGGCCTGGAAATGGCACGTCTCTTCCTCAAGGGTGGGGAAGATCTCCTCTGAGTAATATGGGGATTCTGAGGGGGGGATATAAATTGCACAAAGGAACACATCTTTTTCTGTCAGTACCAATTCTTTTTTCAGTTTTAACCAAATGTGATATTTGCCAATTTTGAGGGGATCAATTAGATGTTGTAGTTCGGATTTGTACCAAATGATCAGTCCTCCAGAGTCTCTGCCTCTATTGACAGAGCTGTGTTTTTGTGACGGCACAATTACCTCTCTGTAACCTGTGGGACAGTGAGTGACAATGTCAGCCTTACACCATGTCTCCTGCAGAATGATGATGTCAACATCTTTAAGATTTTTGTTGAACCAAACTCTTCAGTCCAAAGGTTGATGAGTTTAGGCCCTCTCTCTCTCTCTCTCTCTCTCTCCTTCTCTCTCTCTCTCTCTCTCTCCTTCTCTCTCTCTCACATTTAACAGTGGTTTAGATTGTACAATGATTCTCTACACTCTGCATTGCTTGTTTTATCACATAAACTGAAATTAGGCAAACTATGAGAATTTTAGCAATCAGGAAATGGCAGACCGATTTCTGCATATTGCACCCTTAAATTCGCTGCTCTGTTTGGCTTGTTTACAGCGGGTCATTTATAGGGAATTGTCGGAGGCGTTCTAGTATTGTTACATCAGCAACATTTTGAGAATGAAGGCGTTAAGCCCCCCCCCCCCCCCCCCCCCCCGTCTACGCTGCTGCTACTCTCTGTTATTATCTGTGTATAGTCAATCTAGTAACTATAATAATTACATGTACATATTACCTCAATTACCTTAACACCGGTGCCCCCGCACATTGACTCTGTACCGGTACCCCCTGTATATAGCCCCGCTATTGTTATTTACTGCTGCTCTTTAATTATTTGTTTTTCTTATCTCTTACTTTTTATTAGGTATTTTCTTAAATCTGCATTGTTGGTTAAGGGCTTGTAAGTAAGCATTTCACTGTAAGGTTTACACCTGTTGTATTTGGCGCATGTGACAAATACAATTTCATTTAATTTGATAACATGGCGTCCGTTCTAAAACCTGCCCAACTCTTAATATGGCTCTGCTAGATATTTTAAAGTTTAAACAAAGCTCTTATCTGACTGCTAGGTGTGCTCTCTCTCTCTCTGTGTGTGTGTGTGTGTGTGTGTGTGTGTGTGTGTGTGTGTGTGTGTGTGTGTGTGTGTGTGTGTGTGTGTGTGTGTGTGTGTGTGTGTGTGTGTGTGTGTGTGTGTGTGTGTGTGTGTGTGTGTGTGTACATCTACAGATTACACAGGTTTCACTGTGGAAACCGGATGAGGTATAAAAACACTAGAAACTATGCCGATAAATCAGCAGGAAGAGTCGCCTCTCAGCCTGTCTATAACTCTTCTGAAAGAGACAGATAAACTATGGTTCCCTCCTGGGTCTGGCTTTATGCAGGTGTGTGTGTGTGTGTGTGTGTGTGTGTGTGTGTGTGTGTGTGTGTGTGTGTGTGTGTGTGTGTGTGTGTGTGTGTGTGTGTGTGTGTGTGTGTATGTGTCTGTTTTCAACTATGTGTGTTCAAATGTGGGTTTGAGCAGTGACCAAGTGAACTTGAACAAAAACAGCCTTCAGATGAGCTCAAAATGAACATCCTTAAATTAAATGATGAGGATTTATATCAGCACAATGGAGGTGTCGATTACATCTCACATTCCAATGTTCCAACTTGTAAACAAGGCTGCATGGGATTTCTCGTAATGCGACTCTATGCAGTCAATGGCAATTGTCCGCTTTGGGTATAATGCCAGGAGCCACTTGCGGATTTGACAGCTCTAACACAGTTCCACCTCCGTCAACGTCAAAACAACAGCTATGTGGATGTCGGCTAGAGCAGATGTGATTGAGTAGATCTGGTCTGGGGCGATGTGTCACAGCATCATCGGACTTAGCTTTGCGTTATAGGGAAGACATCCTCCTCGATCATGTGGTACCCTTCCTGCAGGCTCATCCTGACATGACCCTACAGCATGACAATGCCACCAGCCATACTGCTCGTTCTGCGCGTGATTTTCCTGCAAGACAGGAATGTCAGTGTTCTGCCATGGCCAGCGAAGAGCCCGGATCTCAATCCCTTTGAGCACGTCTGGGACCTGTTGGATTGGAGGGTGAGGGCTAGGGCCATTCCCCCCAGAAACTTGCAGGTGCTGTGCTGGAAGAGTGGGGTAACATCTCACAGCAAGACCTGGCAAATCTGGTGCAGTCCATGAGGAGGAGATGCACTACAGTACTTAATGCAGCTGGTGGCCACACCAGATACTGACTGTTACTTTTGATTTTGACCCCCCCTTTGTTCAGGGACACATTATTCAATTTCTGTTAGTCACATGTCTGTGGAACTTGTTCAGTTTATGTCTCAGTTGTTGAGTCATGTTATGTTCATACAAATATTTACACATGTTTCGTTTGCTGAAAATAAACGCAGTTGAGAGTGAGAGGGCGTTTCTTTTTTTGCTGAGTTTATTTAAAGCAGTCAGTGTTTGAAATTGCACTGTTGGGGTTTGGATGCTGAAATGAATGAGCCTCTTTATGAAAATGTTGATCCCCAGTCGTAAATATACAGTCAAAAGTTTGGACACACCTACTCATGCAAGGTTCTTCTTTTTTTCTTCTATTTTCCACATTGTATATTTCTACATTTCTACATTCAAAACTATGAAATAACACGTATGGAATCATGTAGTAACGAAAAAAGTTTTAAATATTTTATATTTGAGATTCTTCAAAGTAGCCACCCTTTGCCTTGATGACAGCTTTGCACATTCTTGACATTCTCTCAACCACCTTCACCTGGAATGCTTTTCCATCAGTCTTAAAGGAGTTCCCAGATATATGCTGAGCACTGTTGGCTGCTTTTCCTTCACTTTCTGGTCCAACTCATCCCAAACCATCTCAATTGGGTTGAGGTCGGGTGATTGTGGAGAGGCCAACACTATCCTTCTTGGTCAAATAGCCCTTACACAGCATGAAGGTGTGTTGGGTCATTGTCCTGTTGAAAAACAAATGATAGTCCCACTAAGCACCTACCAGATGGATTGGCGTGTCACTGCAGAATGCTGTTGTAGCCATACTGGTTAAGTATGCCTGGATTTCTAAATAGATCACAGACAGTGTCACGAGCAAAGCACCCACACACAATCACACCTCCTCCTCCATGCTTTAGGGCGGGAACTACACATTCGGAGATCATCCATTAACCTACTCTCCGTCTCACAAGACACAGCTGTTGGAACCAAAAATCTAACATTTGGACTCATTAGACCAAAGGACAGATTTCCAGTGGTCTAATGTCCATTGCTCGTGTTTCTTGGCCCAAGCAAGTCTCTTCTTATTATTGGTGTCCTTTAGTAGTGATTTCTTTGCAGCAATTCGAACATGAAGGCCTGATGCATACCACCCTGCATACCACTGCTGGCTTGCTTCTGAAGCTAAGCAGGGTTGGTCCTGGTCAGTCCCTGGATGGGAGACCAGATGCTGCTGGAAGTGGTGTTGGAGGGCCAGTAGGAGGCACTCTTTCCTCTGGTCTAAAAAAAAATAATATCCCAATGCCCCAGGGCAGTGATTGGGGACACTGCCCTGTGTAGGGTGCCGTCTTTCGGATGGGACGTTAAACGGGTGTCCTGACTCTCTGAGGTCATTAAAGATCCCATGGCACTTATCGTAAGAGTAGGGGTGTTAACCCCGGTGTCCTGGCTAAATTCCCAATCTGATCCTCAAACCATCATGGTCACCTAATAATCCCCAGTTTACAATTGGCTCATTCATCCCCCTCCTCTCCCCTGTAACTATTCCCCAGGTTGTTGCTGCAAATGAGAATGTGTTCTCAGTCAACTTACCTGGTAAAATAACGGTAAAAATAAAATAAAAATTCACAAAGTCTGTTGAGATGTGTGTGTTTCTTGAACTCTGTGAAGTATTTATTTGGGCTGCAATTTCTGAGGCTGGTAACGCTAATGAACTTATCCTCTGCAGCAGAGGTAACTCTGGGTCTTCCTTTCCTGTGGCGTTCTTCATGACAGCCAGTTTCATCATAGCACTTGATGGTTTTTGTGACTGCACTTGAAGAAACGTTCTAAGTTTTTGACATTTTCCGCATTGACTGACCTTCACGTCTCAAGTAATGATGGACTGTCATTTCTCTTTGCTTATTTGAGCTGTTCTTGCCATAATATGGACTTGGTCTTTTACCAAATAGGGCTATCTTGTCACAACACAACTGATTGGGTCAAACGCATTAGGAAGGAAAGAAATTCCACAAATGAACTTTTAAGAAGTCACACCTGTTAATTGAAATGCATTCCATGACTACCTCATGAAGCTGGTTGAGAGAATGCCAACAGTGGTTACTACATGAATCCACATGTGTTATTTCATAGTTTTGATGTATTCACTATTATTCTATAATTTAGAAAATTATCAAACGTCATTATCAAACATCACGTCACAAACGTCATACGTCACGAGCCAAGATGTGTTTGTCCTGCTAGAACCTTATGGCTGTGAGTGATCACACCTTGCGCATGTGTGCATGCACTTGTGAGTGTGTACAGATGTGTGTGTGTTTGTGCATGTGCTTGTGTCCATGTGTGCGTATATGAGCTACCACACCTGGCCCTTGGTGCCTGCAGTAGAGGACCCGGGGCCCCATTCATTAATGAATGTTTCATAAACACGTCCAGACCCATAGCAGTGACCTATGTTTACAAGTAGGGGGGGGGGGGGGGGGGGGTTCTGGTAAGCCAACATACGGAATTGTTTTAGGATTTGTTTTAGGATTCAAGAATGTGCTCTTGTAGGCTACCCGTGCACGTTGGTCCACACACAAAATCATTTCAGCATCCAAACCCCAACAGTGCAATTCTGCCAATGTCATTAGGCCTCCGCTTGCAGGCTGAATTGAAGCGTCCACTGTTGTCCACGCGCGCCTCGATATCGGCCACTCATCTCCACCTTGTCCACTTCTGTCTTGGTAAAAAGTAAGTGTTCTCGTTGAACCACAATGCAATTTGAAGCATTTACCACCCGGTTTCAAGTCAATTTGCACATTGTTAATGTGGCTGAATGCAGTAATGTTAAATAATGGTGTAGTAGCCTACAGTTTTCTTGGCATTTTGAGTTAATTGTGATAGAGTCACGTTTTACCGGTAAGCGTACCCCCACAAATGTTTTACTTACTTTCACCCCTGTTGCTAACTTGCACTAGCACAATTGCTAACTAGCGTTAGCGTAATGACTAGATGGGGTCATACAGAAAAGCGGAGAGAACACCATCGTGTTCGTGAGACCGATTTTCAGAATGTCGCCTGGTCTGACAAACAGCACTGTAGCTCTGCCACTTTCCACTACAGATGTGGAAGGTCGGCATAGGCGGATGTGGTCGATTCCGCTTCATCCATTACCATGAGCCTGTCCTCCCCAATTAAGGTGCCACCAACCTCCTGTGGTGTAGAGTACAGACCTTAGTGCTGCCTGTCAATGCAATAGAATCCTACGCAGATGCATTCTGCCTACAATAATATCTCTTGCATAGTTAGTTTTGCATAATAAGTATTTCGTAGTTCGTTTTCTTTCTGTATGTTGCATTGAAAGTGGCTAATATTTTGTTGATTAGATCACAATTCTCACAGTAAAGGGAAACATTGATAGTGTTAACTAAATGGGAAACTCTAGTTAAGTGAAGTTCAGTCTCTTGCTTCTCTGTGCATGCTGGTATTTATTTTGCCTGGTGCGACAAGTGTAGCTTAGAGGGAACATTGCAACTCACACATGGTTATGGGCAACAACAAAAAATACACCTGTACTATGTCAGATATAGAGTTGAAATGCATTACATTTTGAGTTTGCATCCCAATATTACACTTTATATTCATCACAAAAATATCTTTATCAATTTTGAAATTATGAAAAATATTAATAACATTGAGGCCAAAGAGGGCGCTTTTGGTCATTGACTGCAGGAAAGGACTACGGATTTTAACTAATCATTGCGCTTACTGTACATACATACAGTATATACATGCCTACTGGTACATACATGTACTGAACTACATGTAATTAATCATTCATGTTTTGGTTCAGGATTTCTTGCTGCTGGAGACCTTTTTTGACACGGAGAGTTAAGTTGATTTGAGAAATGCATAGGGAAATGGACAGATCCTGTGCACACCTTTTTCCACTGATGTTTACTGAATGGTGAAAGAAGAAATGCTGTCTTTCTGCTATCTCTTCCTCTCACTCCTTCTCTTTCTCTCCTCCTTATTGTATAATCTCTCTCCTTTCTATTCCATCTTTCTCACCTTGCCTCTTTCCCACTTCAGCATCTGTCCCTCCTTTTGTCTCTGTCCCAATCCCTGCTTGTCTCTATCCACTTCTCACTCTTTCTATCTTTCTCACTCCCTTTCTCCCCCTCCTCTCTCCTCTCAAAGCAGGGTCTTCTCCCTTCCTGTGCTGTAGCTTGTGTCCAGAGCAGATTGATTAAAGTGAGAGCTGGAGGGAAAGTTAAGGACGGTCAATATTTGTGTCTGCTGCATCCAACTGTAAACACCATAGACTGAAAGAGACTGAGACAGACTTAGGAGGTGTGTGTGTGTGTGTGTGTGTGTGTGTGTGTGTGTGTGTGTGTGTGTGTGTGTGTGTGTGTGTGTGTGTGTGTGTGTGTGTGTGTGTGTGTGTGTGTGTGTGTGTGTGTGTGTGTGTGTGTGTGTGTGTGTGTGTGTGTGTGTGTGTGTGTGTGTGTGTGCCAGAATTTCCCTTCTCTGCTATTTGAAAGTGTTGCCCACATTTTTCTTCACAATACAATAACTATTTTCCCAGGATTATGTTTTATCATTGTGTCTTAGGTAATAACAGTTGTTACATTAACAATAACAATTATGCTGAACTAAAATATAAACGCAACATGCAACAATTTCAAATATTTTTTACTGAGTTTCAGTTCATATAAGGAAATCAGTCAATTGAAATAAATTCATTAGGCCCTAATCTATGGATTTCACATGACTGGGAATACAGATATGCATCTGTTGGTCACAGATACCTTAAAAAAAAGTTAGGGTCGTGGATCAGAAAACCAGTCAGTATCTGGTGTGACCACCATTTGCCTCATGCAGCGCAACACATCTCATGGAACATGGAAGAACTGGGACATTTACAGCATCCAGGAATTGTGTACAGATCCTTGCAACATTGGGCCGCACGACAATGGGCCTCAGGATCTCATCACGTACAGTATCTCTGTGCATTAAAATTGCCATCGATAAAATGCAATTGTGTTCATTGTCCGTAGCTTATGCCTGCCTATACCATAACAGCACCGCCACCATGAGGCCCTCTGTTCACAAAGTGGCATTGTGTTGTGGTTAAAACTGCACATTTTAGAGTGGCCTTTTGTTGTCCCCAGCTCATGGTGCATCTGTGTAATGATCATTCTGTTTAATCAGCTTCTTGATATACCACACCTGTCAGGTGGATGGATTATCTTGGCCATGCAGAAATCTTCACTAAGGGATGTAAACAAATTTGTGCACAACATTTGAGAGAAATAAGCTTTTTGTGTGTATGTGTAACGGATGTGAAATGGCTAGCTAGTTAGCGGGTACGCGCTAATAGCCTTTCAATCGGTTACGTCACTTGCTCTTAGACTTGAAATAGGGTTTCCCCTTGCTCTGCAAGGGCCGCGGCTTTTGTGGAGCGATGGGTAACAACGCTTCGGGGGTGTCAGTTGTTGATGTGTGCAGAGGGTCCCTGGTTCGCGCCCGTGTCGGGGCGAGGGGACGTACTAAAGTTATACTGTTACATTGGTGCCGTGACCCGGATCACTGGTTGCTGCGGAAAAGGAGGAGGTCGAAAGGGGGGTGAGTGTAACGGATCTGAAATGGCTAGCTAATTAGCGGGTACGCGCTAATAGCCTTTCAATCGGTTACGTCACTTGCTCTTAGACTTGAAATAGGGTTTCCCCTTGCTCTGCAAGGGCCGCGGCTTTTGTGGAGCGAATGGGAGGTCGAAAGGGGGGTGAGTGTAACGGATGTGAAATGGCTAGCTAGTTAGCGGGTACGCGCTAATAGCCTTTCAATCGGTTACGTCACTTGCTCTTAGACTTGAAATAGGGTTTCCCCTTGCTCTGCAAGGGCTGCGGCTTTTGTGGAGCGATGGGTAACGACGCTTCGTGGGTGTCAGTTGTTGATGTGTGCAGAGGGTCCCTGGTTCGCGCCCGTGTCGGGGCGAGGGGACGTACTAAAGTTATACTGTTACATATGGAACATTTCTGGGATCTTTTATTTCAGCTCCTGAAACCAACACTTTATATGTTGCGTTTAGATATTGGTTCAGTGTATGTTCTGCCATTGTATTCCAAACAAGGCCTCACCATTTAAGCTATTTATGCAGACTGGCTGGATTGACCAAGAAATCCTAAAGTAAGCTGAGTGGTTGAAACGTCTGCAGTTACACTGGTCAGAAAAGGCCTAGTACGCTATAGTGTTGAGGTTGAACTCTGGAGCTAGTTCAGTTACATTTTAGTATTTTAGCAGACGCTCTTATCCAGAGCGACTTACGGTAGTGAGTGCATACATTTTTGTACTGGTCTTTTGTGGGAATCAAACCCACAACCCTGTCGCCATGCTCTACCAACTGAGCTACATGGGAACAGTTATTTCTCTTTTGGTTCATGTTTTTTAATTGTATTTATTAGAAAAGGCAGATGGATACACGAGGCAGATACCAGTGATGTATTTTTCATGACAAACACACCCTCCTGCTCTCTCTCTCTCTCTCTCTCTCTCTCTCTCTCTCTCTCTCTCTCTCTCTCTCTCTCTCTCTCTCTCTCTCTCTCTCTCTCTCTCTCTCGCTCTCTCCAGCTCTCTCCAGCTCTCTCCAGCTCTCTCCAACTCTCTCCAGCTCTCTCCAGCTCTCTCCATCTCTCTGCTAGTCACAGCCCTCCAACTCTCAGCTCTCTGTTAGTTAAATCTCTCCAACTCTCTCCAGCTCTCCAACTCTCAGCTCTCTGCGAGTCACAGCCCTCCAAATTGAACCAACTTTGAGCTCTCTGCTAGTCAAATCTCTCCAACTCTCTCCAGCTCTCCAACTCTCAGCTCTCTGCTAGTCACAGCCCTAAAACTCTCAGCTCTCTGCTAGTCACAAACCTCCAACCCCCAGCTCTTTGCTAGTCACAGCCCTCACGTGTTCAATTCTCTGCTAGTCACAGCCCTCCAGTGTTCAATTCTCTGCTAGTCACAGGTCTCCAGTGTTCAATTCTCTGCTAGTCACAGCCCTACAGTGTTCAATTCTCTGCTAGTCACAGCCCTCCAGTGTTCAATTCTCTGCTAGTCACAGGTCTCCAGTGTTCAATTCTCTGCTAGTCACAGCCCTACAGTGTTCAATTCTCTGCTAGTCACAGCCCTCCAGTGTTCAATTCTCTGCTAGTCACAGGTCTCCAGTGTTCAATTCTATGCTAGTCACAGGTCTCCAGTGTTCAATTCTATGCTAGTCACAGCCCTCCAGTGTTCAATTCTCTGCTAGTCACAGGTCTCCAGTGTTCAATTCTCTGCTAGTCACAGGTCTCCAACTCCCCCAACCACCTCACAATCAATCTACTCTAATGACTACTTCTAATCACCATAATAACTGACCGTAATTACCTCGTGGTGTTCCGTTGTCTGGCAATCCTTACCTCCAGGAATATTCACTGATAAGTTGTCATCATCCCAACCTTGGAATGCGTGACGGTCAGTTGATCGGAGAGTTGTGTTTTCTGACACTCGATTGGCGTGTTTTTTCCGTGGATGATATGTTGGTAACATACATTAGCAGAATCTGGATCAATCTGAACCTTTTAGATCGGTCTTTTTTCAGTCCTTCACTTGATCCATTACTCTAAGGTTAACAATACATTGTACTTGAACATGGCTGGAAATAGAAAATGGCAGGCAACAGTTTGGAGACATAATAATAAACAATGACATCCCCACACATCCCAGAAAGGCCAAATGGAATGGGAACTGAGCTGCTGTCTATTTTAGATCACTGTTAGTATGAGTAAGCAGCAAGGTTGTTATAGTAAACTGAAGTTAAAATGAAAAACGAATCCTAAATACAGAATTTAGTAAACAAATAGAAATACAACTAATATAAAAACACAAAACTATAATAACCTTGGTCAGCAGTTTAAAAATTAATATAAATAAAAACTAATATAAAAACACAAACTATAATAACCTTGGTAAGCATGCAGTTTGGGGATGCATCTAGGGTGGGTCATAACAATTCAATAAGGGCCACCCTAGAGAGCCACCCTCCAGAGCCACCCTACAGAGCCACTATACAGAGCCACCCTCCAGAGCCACTATACAGAGCCACTATACAGAGCCACCATACAGAGCCACTATACAGAGCCACCCTCCAGAGCCACTATACAGAGCCACTATACAGAGCCGCCATACAGAGCCACTATACAGAGCCACCCTCCAGAGCCACTATACAGAGCCACCCTCCAGAGCCACTATACAGAGCCACTATACAGAGCCACCCTCCAGAGCCACTATACAGAGCCACTATACAGAGCCACTATACAGAGCCACTATACAGAGCCGCCATACAGAGCCACTATACAGAGCCACTATACAGAGCCACCATACAGAGCCACTATACAGAGCCACCATACAGAGCCACCCTACAGAGCCACCCTACAGAGCCACCCTACAGAGCCACCATACAGAGCCACTATACAGAGCCACCATACAGAGCCACCCTACAGAAACACCCTACAGAGCCACCATACAGAGCCACCATACAGAGCCACCATACAGAGCCACTATACAGAGCCACCATACAGAGCCACCATACAGAGCCACCATACAGAGCCACCATACAGAGCCACCATACAGAGCCACCATACAGAGCCACTATACAGAGCCACTATACAGAGCCACCATACAGAAACACCCTACAGAGCCACCATACAGAGCCACCATACAGAGCCACCATACAGAGCCACTATACAGAGCCACCATACAGAAACACCCTACAGAGCCACCATACAGAGCCACCATACAGAGCCACCATACAGAGCCACTATACAGAGCCACCATACAGAAACACCCTACAGAGCCAACATACAGAGCCACCATACAGAGCCACTATACAGAGTCACCATACAGAGCCACCATACAGAGCCACCCTCCAGAGCCACAATACAGAGTCACCCTCCAGAGCCACCATACAGAGCCACCATACAGAGACACCATACAGAGCCACCATACAGAGGTACCATACAGTGCCACCATCCAGAGCCACCCTCCTGAGCCACCATACAGAGCCACCCTCCAGAGCCACCCTCCAGAGCCACGCTCCAGAGCCACCATACAGAGCCACCATACAGAGCCACCATACAGAGCCACCCTACAGAGCCACCCTCCAGAGCCACCATACAGAGCCACTATACAGAGCCACCATACAGAGCCACTATACAGAGCCACCATACAGAGCCACCCTCCAGAGCCACCCTCCAGAGCCACCTTCCAGAGCCACCATACAGAGCCACTATACAGAGCCACCCTCCAGAGCCACCCTCCAGAGCCACCATACAGAGCCACTATACAGAGCCACCATACAGAGCCACTATACAGAGCCACCATACAGAGCCACCCTCCAGAGCCACCCTCCAGAGCCACCCTCCAGAGCCACCATACAGAGCCACCCTCCAGAGCCACCCTCCAGAGCCACCATACAGAGCCACCCTCCAGAGCCACCATACAGAGCCACCCTCCAGAGCCACCCTCCAGAGCCACCCTCCAGAGCCACCCTCCAGAGCATTGAATAGACAGCTCATATCCAACGCATTGAGTTTACCTGTGTATTTCACCTATGATTAGATGTGAAAGCTATTAGATGTGTGCTTGTGAAGGGAAAGGGAACTCACCTCATCAAATGTGTATTATTGTGTTTTCCATACGCTTTAACTGGCCATCAAATAGCTGAATGCTAACCCCAAGGCCAGTAACTTAGTTGACTTTAACAAATTGGGGATGCATCAAATTACATCAAATTCAATTTTGAAGGGGGAAAAAAATGCTGGAGGCAAGCCACCATAGATGGATACATTTTACATTACACTGGCTATTTCTGACTTTTGACCATAAGGCTCAATACACATAGCTTTAATGTCTAGTATGCACACTATATATACAAAAGTATGTGCTACGCCTTCAAATTAGTGGATTCGGCTATTTCAGCCACACACGTTGCTGACGTGTATAAAATCGAGCACACCGCCATGCAATCTCCATAGACAAACATTGGCAGAAGAATGGCCTTACTGAAGAGGTCAGTGACTTTCAATGTGGCACCGTCGTATGATGCCACCTTTCCAACAAGTCAGCTCGTCAAATTTCTGCCCTGCTTGAGCTTCCCCAGTCAACATTAAGTGCTGTTATTGTGAACTAAAAACGTCTAGGAGCAACAACGGCTCAGCCGCGAAGTGGTAGGCCACACAAGCTCACAGAATGGAACCGCCGAGTGCTGATGTGCGTAACGCGTAAGATCATCTGTCCTCGGTTGCAACACTCCCTACCGAGTTCCAAACTGCCTCTGGAAGCAACGTCAGCACAATAACTCTTTGTTGGGAGCTTCATGAACTGGGTTTCTATGGCAGAGCAGATGCACACAAGCCTAAGCTCACCATGCACAATGCCAAGCGTCGGCTGGAGTGGTGTAAAGCTCACCACTATTGGACTCTGGAGCAGTGGAAATGTGTTCTCTAGAGTGATGAATCATGCTTCACCATCTGGCAATTTGATGGACGAATCTGGGTTTGGCAGATGCCAGGAGAACGCTACCTGCCCGAACTCATAGTGCCAACTGTAAAGTTTGGTGGAGGAGGAATAATGTTCTGGGGCTGTTTTTCATGGTTCGGGCTAGGCACCTTAGTTCCAGTGAAGGGAAATCTTAATGATACAGCAGACAATTACATTCTAGACAATTCTGTGCTTCCATCTTGGTGGAAACAATTTGGGGAAGACCCTTTCCTGTTTCAGTATGACAATGACCCCGTGCACAAAGCGAGGTCCATGCAGATATGGTTTGTCGAGTTTGCTGTGGAAGAACTTGACAGGCCTGCACAAAGCCCTGACGTCAACCCCATCGAACACCTTTGGGATAAATTGGAACGCCGACTGCGAGCTAGGACTAATCGCCCAACGTCAGTGTCCTACCTCACTAATGCTGGTGTCTGAATAGAAGCAAGTCTCTGCAGAAATGTTCCAACATCTAGTGGGAATACTTCCCAGAAGAGTAGAGGGAGTTATAGCAGCAAAGAAGGGACCGACTCCATATCAGTGCCCATGGTTTTGGAATGACATGTTTGACGAGCAGGTGTCCACATACGTTTGGACATGTAGTGTATGTGTGTGTTTGAGCTTGTAGCGTGCATCTCTAGTGCCTTTGAGCACTTGGAGTGTTTTTACAAGTGGGGCCAAGGCTATGAAAGGGTTGTGTGTGTGTGTGTGTCTATCTCTCAGGAGTACAAAAGCCTTGCTATGCAGGGAATGGCAGCAGTTATCTAGGCTGTAAAACAGCTATGTTTGGTATCCTCCAACACAATGGCACTTTACTGCCTCAACGCTCACTACATTCTACCCTACCCACTCTCTCTCTCTCTCTCTCTCTCTCTCTCTCTCTCTCTAACAATCACCATGGCAAACACATTAACAAACAATACTAGATTCATTCGTACACACACACACAGAAACACACTGGCAGACAACGTTAGTATTGAACTAGGAATGTTGACATCTTTTGACAGGTCCACAAACAAAGCAGCACATTTCATTTCAGTGTCTAAAGCATTGACAAGATCATAACAACTAAAGTGGTTGCTGTAATAGTGCTCTGTCCAGGCCTAAACCCTGATCGGTCTACATTCAAAATACATTTCTCAGAAAACAAATTGCAAAGTTGTATATTTACCAATGATTCAAGAATCTTAGCAAGACAAGGACGCCTTGAAATGGGGCGGTAATTAAGATCACAAATATCCCCGCCCGCACAAGAGCTGATTTCCATACTTTTTGAATATTTCCTGATAACAATAACAATTTAAAAAATGGTGTGTTATTGGGCCAACAATAGTGGGCGCTGCACACTTCAGCAGACCGGGATCCAATTGGTCAGCACCAGTTGATTTCTTGTTGTCAATTACTAGCAAAGCATCCAGGACTTATTTTTCTGTAAATAGTCTTAAAGAAAATCATTGACTATAATTCCTATGATCATTCAGCAATTTTCCCCTATCAGCATCCAGACCATTATCAAGAGATAGCCCGCTGAAATAAAATGGTGATTAAATGCATCAATGATGGCAGATTTTTCTGTAATGAGGCCAGTGTCTGCATTAATGTGTTGTGGGAGAGAGGAGGAAGTAGAGCCCTTCAGGGATTTGAAAGTTTTTCAGAATTTAGACGGGTTTCCATTAAAATCCGAAAGAGCGGTTACATAATAATCAGATTTAGCCTTTGTGATTTGTCTTAAACAATGATTCCTCAGTTGCTTATTAAAA
The DNA here is from genome assembly GCF_045679555.1 of Salvelinus alpinus. Taxonomy (NCBI): domain Eukaryota; kingdom Metazoa; phylum Chordata; class Actinopteri; order Salmoniformes; family Salmonidae; genus Salvelinus; species Salvelinus alpinus. The sequence continues at coordinate 21,015,038 of NC_092104.1, forward strand.
GCTTGCCAGTCCGGGCCTAAGCTTGTGTTGCTGGCCTTGACCCGAGGATCATCTCTTTTATGAATGACTTCTGATAATTCCGGAGTGCACCAGGCATTCGACTCACCTTTAACCCTTCGTTTTTTTAAAGGATCATGATTATCCAATAGTATTGAAGACATCTGAATAAAGGCTGAAAGCTAAGTCAGGTTCAGGGATAGCTGAAGTACAGTCAAGGTCACTAAAATAAAGATCATGTAAAAAATCCTGTTCACTGAAGTTTTTAAAGTTCCTCTTTCTGATGACACGAGGCTGACAGAAACAATGTGCAATGGTCACTAATATCTTGGGCGAAGCCACCAGTAGAAACACATTACTCTGGTGTATTCATTAGAATAAATCAATCTAGAGTTGTCTTTGAAGGATCTTTAGATTTCGGCCGTGTAGGCTTAGTCACCAGCTGGGTTAGGTTTAGATCATTACACGTGTATTTTAGATTGTCTGAAGCCTGCATTTTCCACTCATAAATTAGGTCACCCAGGATAATAACTTCTGATTTAGTAAAAGAAGACAACAAACTATACTGAACAAAAATATAAACGCAACATGTAAAGTGTTGGTCATATTTCATGAGCTGAAATAAAATATCCCAGAAATGTTCCATATGCAAAAAACATATTTCTCTCAAATGTTGTGCACAAATGTGTTTTCATCCCTGTTAGTGAGCATTTCTCATTTGCCAAGATAATCCATCCACCTGACAGGTGTGTCATATCAAGAAGCTGATTAAACAGCATGATCATTACAGAGGTGCACCTTGTGCTGTGGACAATAAAAGGCCACTGTAAAATGTGCAGTTTTGTCACACAACACAATTGTAACAATCGTTGTTGGAAGGATGGTCGGACCAAGATGCAGCGTGGGGTAGGTTAATATTTTTTTATTAATGATAACCTTTACAAAACAAGAAAGAGTAACAAACGAAACGTACAGCTTTGTAGAGCTAAAGCTACAATACAAAATCAAGATCCCACAACCACAGTGGGGAAAAGGCTGCCTAAATATGATCCCCAATCAGAGACAACGATAGACAGCTGCCTCTGATTGGGAACCATACCAGGCCAACATAGAAATACAAAAACTAGAGTACCCACCCTAGTCACACCCTGACCTAACCAAAATAGAGAATAAAAAGGATCTCTAAGGTCAGGGCGTGACAACAATGCCACAGATGTCTCAATGCGTGTAACACAATGTGTGCAATTTCAAAATCAAATCAAATCAAATTGTATATGTCACATGCAGCGAATACAACAGATATAGACCTTACAGTGAAATGCTTACTTACAAGCCCCTAAACAACAATGCAGTTAAAAAAAAATATGAATAAGAATAAGAAATAAAAGGAACAAGTAATTCGAGGTAATATGTACATGTAGGTAGAGTTATTAAAGTAACTATGCATAGATAATAACAGAGAGCAGTAGCGGCATAAAAGAGGGGGGGGGGGGGGGGCAATGCAAATAGTCTGGGTAGCCTTTTGATTACATGTTCAGGAGTCTTATGGCTTTGGGGTAGAAGCTGTTTAGAAGCCTCTTGGACCTAGACTTGGCACTCCGGTACCGCTTGCCGTGTGGTAGCAGAGAGAACAGTCTATGACTAGATTGGCTGGAGTCTTTGCCAATTTTTAGGGCCTTCCTCTGACACCGCCTGGTATAGAGGTCCTGGATGACAGGAAGCTTGGCCCCAGTGATGTACTGGGCCGTACGCACTACCCTCTGTAGTGCCTTGCGGTCAGATGCCGAGCAGTTGCCATATCAGGCAGTGATGCAACCAGTCAGGATGCTCTCGATGGTGCAGCTGTAGAACCTTTTGAGGATCTGAGGACCCATGCCAAATCTTTTCAGTCTCCTGAGGGGGAATAGGTTTTGTCGTGCCCGCTTCATGTCATGGTGTGCTTGGACCATGTTAGTTTGTTGATGATGTGAATACCAAGGAACTTGAAGCTCTCAACCTGCTCCAATATAGCCCTGTCGATGAGAATGGGGCCATGCTCGGTCCTCCTTTTCCTGTAGTCCACAATCGTCTCCTTTATCTTGATCACGTCAAAGGAGAGGTTGTTGTCCTGGCACCACATGGCCAGGTCTCTGACCTCCTCCCTATAGGCTGCCTCGTCGTTGTCGATGATTAGGCCTACCACTGTTGTGTCATCGGCAAACTTAATGATGGTGCTGGAGTCGTGCCTGGCCGTGCAGTCATGAGTGAACAGGGAGTACAGGAGGGGACTGAGCATGCACCCTTCAGGGGCACCCGTGTTGAGGATCAGTGTGGTGGATGTGTTGTTACCTACCCTTACCACCTGGGGGTGGCCCGTCAGGAAGTCCAGGATCCCGCTGCAGAGAGGTGTTTCGTCCCAGGATCCTTAGCTTATTGATGAGCTTTGAGGGCACTATGGTGTTGAACGCTGAACTGTAGTCAATGAAAAGCATTCTCACATAGGTGTTCCTTTTGTCCAGTAGGTGTACCTGTACCTAATCAACTAAGTTCAATGTTAGCTAACTAGCTAACATTAGGCTATAACTAGTAATGCAAATTGCTTTCTGAGATACAAATAATAGTACTACACAGATCATGTAATCATATGGTGAAGTGAAGTATTTTGTTTTGACATGTAAGTTATCTAGCTAGCTAAACAATGAACCATAATCCCAACCCATAAAGTACTCGCAATACAAACCGATTGTCATAGCTAGTCACCATGCATGCAATGCTGTAGTATGAATCTGCAGGTAGCTAAAGCTAACCAGCTAGGTTCAGTGTTAGCTAACTAGCTAACATTAGACTATAACTAGCCATGCAAATGGATTTCTGCGATGCAAATAATATTACTACACAGATTATACACATTACGTTAGCTAGCTAGCTAACAGTACGCTTTAACTTTCTGACAAAATTAGAAACGTATAATATCTGAAAATGTAGCTAGACTCTTACCTGTATACATGGATGAACGCTTCTCTCTCTCTGTCACGGATGCCATGGTTTCCCTAAGTTTGAAGATGTAATCCGGAGGTCAGGTGTTTTATACGACAGCCTTTTTTAATCTCTTTTCGACCCCCTCCGCATATTGCAATCAAACTCCAGAATTTTCATACTCTGCTTCGATCGGGCATTCCACTGATTTCAAAACTCTGCCAACTGTTGATTGCCGTTTCTGTTGAAACACTGTTAATTGCTGTTTCTTCCCCATCATTGTCAACAGAAGACTCTACAATGTCTGGTTCACTTAAAATGTTTTACCTAAATCTGGGATTTCCTCATCGTCTGATTCACTTTCAGAGTCAGAGTCAGCATGGCACGATCATCCTCCAGAAAGTAGTCCATCACAACTTTTTCCCACTGATCTTTGTCAACAGTGTCTGCTAAATTCAGAGCAGCAATGTTGTTGAGAGCAAAATAATCACTTTTGCAGTTCTCTATGATATCTTTCAAAAAGGCCATGGTAACAAGGATAATCAACACATACTGAGCAGCTCATGTTATAGACAGAAGTCTGCTACATGGCAGACCAATCTGAACTCATCTCTTGGCATTTCCAGGCCGTCTTTTATCTCAGCCAATCATGGCTAGCGGGAAGGTTTCTGACTTTTCCGTGTTTAAACCAACTAGGCTCGTAATTGAACAATTGTATTCGTATTTACAGATGGCAAACAAGTTTGTTATTAATGCACATGAATGTTCACATGTTCCAGAAGGCATTTCAGCTCCCCAAAAATGCATTTAGATTTTATTTTTAAATGTTTAAATGTTTAAATGTTTAAATGTTTAAATGCCTCTCCTGTGAAGTAGTGACATGCGACATATGACTAGCTTCCTGAAACGGGTCACAAACGGGTCACAATCGAAGGGAGTCTCCAATTCAAATAAGCTATGTTCAATAGGCAGTTGCAGGCCTTGTCTGATGGTTGATACTGACATAGTTGGTATGGCTATAAGATTGCATAGAACTGCACCATTTGGTCTATCCCTATTTGTAATGGAGGAGAGAGTAGAAATTGGAATTACTTTTCCAAGGTTGGCACCATAGGGCCCGAGGCCGCAGCAAATGTCAGTATGAGGAACTCTCAGAGTAATCAATGATGGAATGTTATAAACTGACCTGCATGGGTTTTGGTTGCCATCGTGCACGGGGTATGGTAGTGGGCAGTGGTGGAAAAAGTACCCAACTGTCATAGTTGAATAAAAGTAAAGATACCTTAATAGAAAATGACTCAAGTAAAAGTTAAAGTCACCCAGTAAAATACTACTTGAGTAAAAGTCTAAAAGTATTTGGTTTAAAATATACTTAAGTATCAAAAGTAAAAGTATAATAATTTCAAATCCCTTAAATTAAGCAACCCAGATGGCACCATTTTCTTGTTTTTTTTATTTACGGAAAGCCAGGGGCACACTCCAACAATTCAATTCAATTCAAGGGGCTTTACTGGCTTGGGAAACATATGTTAACATTGCCAAAGCAAGTGAAGTAGATAATATACAAAAGTGAAATAAACAATAAAAATGAACAGTAAACATTACACTCACAATTGTTCCAAAAGAATAAAGACATTACAAATGTCATATTATGTTTACACTCAGACATCACTTACAAACGAAGCATTTGTGTTTAGTGAGTCCGCCAGATCAGAGGCAGTAGGGATGACCGGGGATGTTCTGTTGATAACAGCAAGAATTAGACCATTTTCCTGTCCTGCTAAGCATTCAAAATGTAAAGAGTACTTTTGGTTGTCTAGGAAAATTGATGCAGTAAAAAGTACACTATTTTCTTAAAACTTTGAGATCAGTGTCCCTTCCACGGGACGGTTGAGCTAACGTAGGCTAATGCGATTAGCATGAGGTTGTAAGTAACAAGAACATTTCACAGGACATAGACATATCTGATATTGGCAGAAAGCTTAAATTCTTGTTAATCTAACTGCACTGTCCAATTCACATTAGCTACTACAGTGAAATAATACCATGCTATTGTTTGAGGAGAGTGCAACATTTTGAATTAGGCACATTTGGGCAGTCTTGATACAACATGTTGAACAGAAATGCAATGGTTCATTAAATCAGTCTAAAACTTTGCACATACACTGATGCCATCGAGTGTCCAAAATCTAAATTGCACCTGGGCTAGAATAATACACTATGGCCTTTCTCTTGCATTTCAAAGATGATGGCACAAAAAAAATACAAAATAATGGTTTTTTTTTTCTTTGAATTATCTTTTACCAGATCTATTGTGTTATATTCTACTACATTCCTTTCACATTTCCATAAACTTCAAAGTGTTTCCTTTCAAAAGGTACCAAGAATATGCATATCCTTGCTTCAGGGCCTGAGCTACAAGGCAGTTAGATTTGGGTATGTCATTTTAGGCGAAAATTGAAAAAAAGGGGCTAATCCTTAAGAGGTTTTTAAGGAATGTAGTGAAGTAAAAGTAAAAGTAGTCAAAAATATACATGGTAAAGTAAAATACAGATACCGCAAAAAAACATCTTAAGTAGTACTTTAAAGTATTTTTACTTAAGTACTTTACAGCACTGGTAGTAGGTACCAGGCTCACTGGTTTGAATGTCAAGAACAGCAGCGATGCTGGGTTTTTCACTCTCAACAGTCTCCCATGTGTATCAAGAATGGTCCACCGCCCGATGGACATCCAGCCAACTTGACCCAACTGTGGGAGTCAACATGGGCCAGCATCCCTGTGGAACGCTTTCGACACCTTGTAAAGTCTATTCCCCGACAAATTGAGGCTGTTCTGAGGGCAAAAGGGGGTGCCACTACAATATTAGGAAGGTGTTCCTTGTTTTGTACACTCGGTGTGTTAGTCTCAGCATTATTAAGTTATGTGAAAAATACATCAACTTACAGTGCAGTAAAACCAGGGTTTAAGTTGTTAGAATGTCAGCTTCTATTGCAGTGACCCACCTTCCTGGACAGGTGAGTTTAAATTGGTATCATGGTTTAAAGTGGGTCCAGGGGTTAAATACCAGGCGTTAAAATGTTAAAATATCAGAGGGAGTACGAGTGATAAAATCACAAAATTATCGAGGTATACTACAATGTGTAGTATAGTATTCTACAACAGTGATCTACAGTATAGTAATCTACAGTATACTACAGTTTACTACATAATTATATAGTAAATACTGCAGTATTCTATTGTAAACTGTAGCATTTTTATGTGTGTTTGTGAATACCTTGAGTGTGTGTGTACGTGTGTGTTTGTGGGCGTTAGTGACTTAGTCCTATGTGACGCTCTACACATTGCTTTACGTAATGAGGGGATTTTGCCTCTCCTCCATCTCCTCCTCTAATTTCTTCCTCCCTCCCTTCCTCTTCTTTCTCATTGTTGCTATCATCCTCTTCTTCCTTCTCCTCCTCCTCCTCTCTCTCACTCCTGTCTCTCCGAAGTCAAGCCGTGAGTTTTTGTCAGAAAGGAACAAGTGATCTAGCTCTCTCCTTTCCTCCCTTTCTTTCTCTCTCTCTCCCTCCCCTTCCGTCTCTCTCTCTCCCTCCCTCCCTCTCCCTCTCTCTCTCTCTCTCCCTCCCCTTCCGTCTCTCTCTCGCACTCTCTCTCTCTCTCTCTCTCTCTCTCTCTCTCTCTCTCTCTCTCTCTCTCTCTCTCTCTCTCTCTCTCTCTCTCTCTCTCTCTCTCTCTCTCTCTCTCTCTCTCTCTCTCTCCTTCTCTCTCTCTCTCTCCCTCCCTCCCTCTCCCTCTCTCTCTCTCTCTCTCTCTCTCTCTCTCTCTCTCCCTCCCCTTCCGTCTCTCTCCCGCACTCTCTCTCCCTCTCTCTCTCTCTCTCCCTCCCTCTGCTCAACATTCCTCTTTCTCCTGTTCGATCACTCCCCCCTCTCTCTCTCTCTCTCTCTCTCTCTCTCTCTCTCTCTCTCTCTCTCTCTCTCTCTCTCTCTCTCTCCCTGTCTCTGGTTCACACCCTCCTCTGCTCTCCCGATCAGTCTATATGTGAAGGGAGTTCCGTATGGTTACAGACTCGGCTGGTGGAAGAAGTCAAAGCAAGGTAGGGGCACACACCTCCCCCTCTCCTTTTTCCTCTCTATTTCTTCCCCTATCGCTAGTTCCCTCTTTCTTTCCCTCTGTCATTTCTTTGAGAATTCAGAGATTAAGATGTTTCCTCAGCTGTTTGAAAGACATTCTCACACTCTCTCAGCTCAGTTTATTCTCCCTCTCTCTCTCTCCCTATTGCTATTTCAGCCTTTTTCACTCTCTTTCTCTCTCTCCCACTTGCTCACTCTATCTCTGTCTCTCTTAGTCACCATGCATACATCTGCTGCATGTTGTGAGGTGATGTCTACTGTAGTATATGAGGGGTCAAACCCTGTCTTTATTATCAAGTCATTTGTGATTGTGGTTTGGGTTAAATAGAGATTGTCTGTGATACAGATAGATATACTGTTGCGTGTGTATGAAAGAGTGTGTGAGATACAGAGAGTGGTAGAAAGGAAGATCTGAATCTTTATCTGGTTTTCTCTTACAGACAGAGCACTCCTTACTGAAGGAAAAACTAAATAACTGTCGAAAAAATGTGTCAGTAGGTGTGTATGTGCGCGTTCTGGCGTGTGTGTGTAGCTGGCAGTGTGGTATAGCTGGCAGTGTGGTAGTATTTAGGTGGTCTTGTTTATGGCAGTGTGGTAGTATTTAGGTGGTCTTGTCTAAGGCAGTGTGGTAGTATTTAGGTGCTCTTGTCTAAGGCAGTGTGGTAGTATTTAGGTGGTCTTGTCTAAGGCAGTGTGGTAGTATTTAGGTGCTCTTGTCTAAGGCAGTGTGGTAGTATTTAGGTGCTCTTGTTTATGGCAGTGTGGTAGTATTTAGGTGGTCTTGTCTAAGGCAGTGTGGTAGTATTTAGGTGCTCTTGTTTATGGCAGTGTGGTAGTATTTAGGTGGTCTTGTCTATGGCAGTGTGGTAGTATTTAGGTGCTCTTGTCTATGGCAGTGTGGTAGTTTTAGGTGCTCTTGTTTATGGCAGTGTGGTAGTATTTAGGTGGTCTTGTCTATGGCAGTGTGGTAGTTTTAGGTGCTCTTGTCTATGGCAGTGTGGTAGTTTTAGGTGCTCTTGTTTATGGCAGTGTGGTAGTATTTAGGTGGTCTTGTCTAAGGCAGTGTGGTAGTATTTAGGTGCTCTTGTTTATGGCAGTGTGGTAGTTTTAGGTGGTCTTGTCTATGGCAGTGTGGTAGTTTTAGGTGCTCTTGTCTAAGGCAGTGTGGTAGTATTTAGGTGGTCTTGTCTATGGCAGTGTGGTAGTATTTAGGTGCTCTTGTTTATGGCAGTGTGGTAGTATTTAGGTGGTCTTGTCTATGGCAGTGTGGTAGTTTTAGGTGCTCTTGTCTAAGGCAGTGTGGTAGTATTTAGGTGCTCTTGTTTATGGCAGTGTGGTAGTTTTAGGTGGTCTTGTCTATGGCAGTGTGGTAGTTTTAGGTGCTCTTGTCTAAGGCAGTGTGGTAGTATTTAGGTGCTCTTGTCTATGGCAGTGTGGTAGTTTTAGGTGGTCTTGTCTATGGCAGTGTGGTAGTTGTAGGTGCTCTTGTTTATGGCAGTGTGGTAGTTTTAGGTGCTCTTGTCTAAGGCAGTGTGGTAGTATTTAGGTGCTCTTGTTTATGGCAGTGTGGTAGTTTTAGGTGCTCTTGTCTATGGCAGTGTGGTAGTTTTAGGTGCTCTTGTTTATGGCAGTGTGGTAGTATTTAGGTGGTCTTGTCTATGGCAGTGTGGTAGTTTTAGGTGCTCTTGTCTATGGCAGTGTGGTAGTTTTAGGTGCTCTTGTCTATGGCAGTGTGGTAGTATTTAGGTGGTCTTGTCTATGGCAGTGTGGTAGTATTTAGGTGCTCTTGTCTAAGGCAGTGTGGTAGTATTTAGGTGGTCTTGTCTATGGCAGTGTGGTAGTTTTAGGTGCTCTTGTCTAAGGCAATGTGGTAGTATTTAGGTGCTCTTGTTTATGGCAGTGTGGTAGTTTTAGGTGCTCTTGTCTATGGCAGTGTGGTAGTTTTAGGTGCTCTTGTCTATGGCAGTGTGGTAGTTTTTAGGTGCTCTTGTCTAAGGCAGTGTGGTAGTATGTAGGTGCTCTTGTTTATGGCAGTGTGGTAGTTTTAGGTGCTCTTGTCTATGGCAGTGTGGTAGTTTTCGGTGCTCTTGTCTATGGCAGTGTGGTAGCTTTTAGGTGCTCTTGTCTATGGCAGTGTGGTAGTTTTTAGGTGCTCTTGTCTAAGGCAGTGTGGTAGTTTTAAGTGCTCTTGTCTAAGGCAGTGTGGTAGTTTTAGGTGCTGTTGTCTATGGCAGTGTGGTAGTTTTTATGTGCTCTTGTCTAAGGCAGTGTGATAGTTTTTAGATGCTCTTGTCTAAGGCAGTGTGGTCGTTTTTAGGTGCTCTTGTCTAAGGCAGTGTGGTAGGTTTAGGTAATGTTGTCTATGGCAGTGTGGTCGTTTTTAGGTGCTCTTGTCTAAGGCAGTGTGGTAGCTTTTAGGTGGTCTTGTCTATGGCAGTGTGGTAGTTTTAGGTGCTGTTGTCTATGGCAGTGTGGTAGTTTTAGGCGCTCTTGTCTATGGCAGTGTGGTAGTTTTAGGTGGTCTTGTCTAAGGCAGTGTGGTAGGTTTAGGTGCTGTTGTCTATGGCAGTGTGGTAGTTTTAGGTGCTGTTGTCTATGGCAGTGTGGTAGTTTTAGGTGCTGTTGTCTAAGGCAGTGTGGTAGTTGTAGGTGCCGTTGTCTATGGCAGTGTGGTAGTTTTAGGTGCTGTTGTCTAACGCAGTGTGGTAGTTTTAGGTGCTCTTGTCCAAGGCAGTGTAGTAGTTTTAGGTGCTCTTGTCTATGGCAGTGTGGTAGTTTTAGGTGGTCTTGTCTAAGGCAGTGTGGTAGTTTTTAGGTGCTGTTGTCTATGGCAGTGTGGTAGTTTTTGGTGCTCTTGTCTATGGCAGTGTGGTAGTTTTAGGTGCTGTTGTCTAAGGCAGTGTGGTAGTTTTAGGTGCTCTTGTCTATGGCAGTGTGGTAGTATTTAGGTGGTCTTATCTATGGCAGTGTTGCAGTTTTTAGGTGCTCTTGTCTAAAGCAGTGTGGTAGTTTTTAGGTGCTCTTGTCTAAGGCTGTGTGGTAGATTTAGGTGCTCTTGTCTAAGTCAGTGTGGTAGGTTTTAGGTGCTCTTGTCTAAGGATGTGTGGTAGGTTTTAGGTGTTCTTGTCTAAGGCAGTGTGGTAGTATTTAGGTGCTCTTGTCTAAGGCAGTGTGGTAGTCTTTAGGCGCTCTTGTCTATGGCAGTGTGGTAGTTTTAGGTGGTCTTGTCTAAGGCAGTGTGGTAGGTTTAGGTCCTGTTGTCTATGGCAGTGTGGTAGTTTTAGGTGCTGTTGTCTATGGCAGTGTGGTAGTTTTAGGTGCTGTTGTCTAAGGCAGTGTGGTAGTTGTAGGTGCCGTTGTCTATGGCAGTGTGGTAGTTTTAGGTGCTGTTGTCTAACGCAGTGTGGTAGTTTTAGGTGCTCTTGTCCAAGGCAGTGTAGTAGTTTTAGGTGCTCTTGTCTAAGGCAATGTGGTAGTATTTAGGTGTTCTTGTCTAAGGCAATGTGGTAGTTTTATGTGCTCTTGTCTATAGCAGTTTGGTAGTATTTAGGTGCTCTTGTCTAAGGCATTCACATAGTTTTTAGGTGCTCTTGTCTAAGGCAGTGTGGTAGGTTGTAGGTGCTCTTGTCTAAGGCAGTGTGGTAGTTTTTAGGTGCTCTTGTCTAAGGCAGTGTGGTAGGTTTTAGGTGCTCTTGTCTTGCTCTTGTGTAAGGCAGTGTGGCAGTATTTATTTGCTCTTGTCTAAGGCAGTGTGGTAGTTTTTAGGTGCTCTTGTCTAAGGCAGTGTGGTAGTATTTAGGTGCTCTTGTCTAAGGCAATGTGGTAGTTTTTAGGTGCTCTTGTCTAAGGCAGTGTGGTAATATTTAGGTGCTCTTGTCTAAGTCAGTGTGGTAGTTTTTAGGTGGTCTTGTCTAAGTCAGTGTGGTAGTATTTAGGTGCTATTGTCTAAGGCAATGTGGTAGTTTTTAAGTGCTCTTGTCTAAGGCAGTGTGGCAGTAAATACTACCAGTATTTAGCTGCTCTTGTCTAAGGCAGTGTGGTAGTTTTTAGGTGCTCTTGTCTAAGGCAGTGTGGTAGTATTTAGGTGCTCTTGTCTAAGGCAATGTGGTCGTTTTTAAGTGCTCTTGTCTAAGGCAGTGTGGTAATATTTAGGTGCTCTTGTCTAAGGCAGTGTGGTAGTTTTTAGGTGGTCTTGTCTAAGTCAGTGTGGTAGTATTTAGGTGCTCTTGTTTAAGGCAATGTGGTAGTTTTTAGGTGCTCTTGTCTAAGGCAGTGTGGCAGTATTTATTTGCTCTTGTCTTGCTCTTGTCTAAGGCAGTGTGGTAGTAGAGCCATGATGTGACCACACTCTGTAGGGACTGATAGGGTTACTTCTGCGGCAAGGACATCTCGCTGTGTGCCTATACCTCCACCGCTGACTCGCTGTTGGGGCTTGCGTGTAAGCAGCCGTGTAGGTGTGTGTGTGTGTGTGTGTGTGTGTGTGTGTGTGTGTGTGTGTGTGTGTGTGTGTGTGTGTGTGTGTGTGTGTGTGTGTGTGTGTGTGTGTGTGTGTGTGTGTGTGTGTGTGTGTGTGTGTGGGTGTGTGGGTGTGTGTGTGTGCGTGCGTGCGTGTCTTTCCATTTAAGCAATGGAAAGTGCGTCTACAATCTGTTTATAGGTACTAACTCATATTAGAGGTGTGCTACTTCCCCCCCTCCCTCCCATTGTTCCTCCTTTCCCTGGGCAGGTAGTACAATGGATTGGTGTCAGTCCGAGCGATGGAAAGGGCAGGAAGCAGAAGAGAGCAGAACCCAAAGAGAACTTCAACGAGGTAGGAGCCCCTTTAAATAGACCTCTATCTCACGCTCTCATGGTCTCAGTGTGTTCTGTCTGTCAGACACACTGCTTCCTAGTGGACTCTCGCTAAGGCTGTCTGCTCTCTCTCTCTTTCTCTCTCTTTCTCTGTCCCTCTCTCTGTGCAAGTGTACGTGCGAACATGTGTGCATGCATGCGTGTGTGCATGTCTTTACCTAATCTGCATGTCACTGGGTTTTGGGCCAAGGTCAGGTATCAGGATCAGGGATTAGAGGTCAGAGATTAGCTGAGGTCAGAGTGTGTGTTAATGAGGAATTCCCTAAGGACAACACACACACACCTGCATCACTAACGAGCAAGAACCAATCTCTAACCCACCGAGGGTTAGGAACCTTCAGCCTATATTTCCTGCCTGAGATAATGAACCTCATGGGTTAGCTGCTACTGACCATTTTAAATGGAGGCTTTAGCTTGTCACAATATAGTATAAAACAATATAGTTTAAAAACTTGTAGCCCTGGTTGTCCTGAAAAGAAAATGGTAAAACTCTTCATTGTGAGGCTAAATATACTGAGTGTACAAAACATTATGAACACCTGCTCTTTCCATGATAGACTGACCAGGTGAATCCAGATGAAATCTATGATCACTTATTGATGTCACTTGTTAAACCCACTTCAATCAGTGTAGATGAAGGGGAGGAGACAGGTTAAAGAAGGATTTTTAAGCCTTGAGACAATTGAGACATGGATTGTGTATGTGTGGAATTCAGAAGGTGAATGGGCAAGACAAAACATGTAAGTGCCTTTGAACGGGGTATGGTAGTAGGTACCAGGTGCACCGGTTTGAGTGTGTCAAGAACTGCAACGCTGCTGGGTCAATAGTTTCCTGTGTGTGTCAAGAATGTTCCACCATCCAAAGGACATCCAGCCAACTTGACACAACTGTGGGAAGCATTGGAGTCAACATGGGCCAGCATCCCTGTGAACACTTTTGACACCTTGTAGAGACCATTCCCCGAATAATTGAGGCTGTTCTGAGGGCAAAAGGAAGTGCAACTCAATAGTAGGAAGGTGTTCCTAATGTTTTGTACGCTCAGTGTTTGTCAACGTGTGTCAAATTTGTACGTTGTAAGTTAAAGTCACTTTGTGTGTGTGTAATTAGTTCCACAGCCATTTTTGCAGGTAAGATGCCCAAATAATAATTTCTAGTTGAATGAACATATGAGACAATTTGAGCAAACACATGATTTTAAGTTGACTGAATTTCTGCCTAGGTTTTCTCATTTTGGAGCTAAAGTTAGGCCAACTAAAAATGTTAAGTTCAGGTAGCACTTTGACCGAAAAGTTGAGTAAACAAAAAAGAAGCTGTCGAACCAGTTAATTAATAATATTTACAGTTGAAGACGGAAGTTTACATACACTTAGGTTGGAGTCATTAAAAATAGTTTTTCAACCACTTGTTCACAAACTATAGTTTTGGCAAGTCAGTTAGGACATCTACTTTGTGCATGAGACAAGTAATTTTTCCAACAATTGTTAACAGACAGATTATTTCACTTATAATTCTTTGTATCACAATTCCAGTGGGTAAGAAGTTTACATACACTAAGTTGACTGTGCATTTTAACAGCTTGGAAAATTCCAGAAAATTATGTCATGGCTTTAGATGCTTCTGATAGGCTAATTGACATCATTTGAGTCAATTGGAGGTGTACCTGTGGATGTTTTTCAAGGCCTACCTTCAAACTCAGTGCCTCTTTGCTTGACGTCATGGGAAAATCAAAAGAAATCAGCCAAGACCTCAGAAAAGAAAATTGCAGACCTCCACAAGTCTGGTTCATCCTTGGGAACAATTTCCAAATGCCTGAAGGTACCACGTTCATCTGTACAAACAATAGTACGCAAGTATAAACACCATGGGACCACGCAGCCGTCATACCTCTCAGGAAGGAGACTCGTTCTGTCTCCTAGGGATGAAGGTACTTTGGTGCAAAAAATGCAAATCAATCCCAGAACAACAGCAAAGGACCTTGTGAAGATGCTGTAGGAAACAGGTACAGAACCATCTATATCCACAGTAAAACGAGTCCTATATCGACGTAACCTGAAAGGCCACTCAGCAAGGAAGAAGGAACTATTGGATATAAGAGCAACGTCAACTTACCAACATTACGACCAGGAAGACTTTGCCGAAGCGGATCCTCTGTTTGGTCCACCACCCAGGACAATACATCGGATCCCAGCAGGCGACCCAAAACAACAGTGCAGAAGGGGTAGATGGAGCGGTCTTCTGGTCAGGCTCCCTAGATGGGCACATTGCCCACCGCTCCCGGGTATACTACTAGCCAATGCCCAGTCTCTTGACAGCAAGGTAGACGAAATCCGAGCAAGGGTTGCCTTCCAGAGAGACGTCAGAGATTGTAACATTCTCTGTTTCACGGATACATGGCTCACTCGCGATACGTTATCAGAGTTGGTACAGCCACCTGGTTTCTTCACGCATCGCGCCGACAGAAACAAACATCTCTCTGGTAAGAAGAAGGGCGGGGGTGTATGCCTTATGATTAACGAGTCGTGGTGTGATCATAAGAACATACAGGAACTCAATGAGGTAGACATGACCTAGAATTCCTTACAATCAAATGCCGACCGCATTATCTACCAAGAGAATTCTTGATTATAATCATAGTCGTGTACATCCCCCCAAGCAGACACCTCAACGGCCCTGAAAGAACTTCATTGGACTCTATGTAAACTGGAAACCACATATCCTGAGGCTGCATTTATTGTAGCTGGGGATTTTAACAAAGCTGATCTGAAAACAAGGCTCCCTAAATTTTATCAGCATATCGAAAGCGTGACCTGGGCTGGAAAAATTCTTGATCATTGTTACCCCTCGCCCTCCTTTCGGCAAATCTGACCACGACTCCATCTTGTTGCTCCCAGACTATAGACAGAAACTAAAACAGGAAACGCCCATGCTCAGGTCTGTTCAACGCTGGTCTGACCAATCTGATTCCACGCTTCAAGATTACTTCGATCACGTGGACTGGGCTATGTTCCAGATAGCGTCGAACAACAACATTGATGTATACGCTAATTCGGTGAGCGAGTTCATCGGCAAGTGCATCGATGATGTTGTACCCACGGTGACAATTTAAACCTTCCCCAACCAGAAACCGTGGATTGATGGCAGCATTCGCCCAAAACTGAAAGCGCGAACCACTGCTTTTAATCATGGCAAGGCGACCGGAAACATGACCGAATACAAAACAGTGTATTGCCTCCGCAAGGCAATCAAACAAGCTAAGCGTCAGTATAGAGACAAAGTAGAGTCGCAATTCAAAGGCTCAGACACGAGAGGTATGTGGCAGGGTCTACAGTCAGTCACGGACTACAAAAAGAAAACCAGCCAAGTCGCGGACCCGATGTCTTGCTCCCAGACAAATTAATCAACTTCTTTGCTCGCTTTGAGGACAATACAGTGCCACCGACATGGCCCGCTACCAAAACCTGCGGACTCTCCCTCACCGCAGCCAACGTGAGTAAAACATTTAAACGTGTTAACCCTCGCAAGGCTGCCGGCCCAGACGGCATCAATAGCCGCGTCCTCAGAGCATGCGCAGACCAGCTGGCTGGTGTGTTTACGGACATATTCAATCAATCCCTATCCCAGTCTGCTGTTCCCACATGCTTCAAGAGGTCCACCATTGTTCCTGTTCCCAAGAAAGCTAAGCTACCTTAGCTAAACTGGTAGCAGGTATATCTCTCTGGTCACCCCCAAAGCCAATTCCTCCTTTGGCTTCCTCTCCTTCCAGTTCTCTGCTGCCAATGACCGGAACGAACTACAAAAATCTCTGAAACTGGAAACACTCATCTCCCTCACTAGCTTTAAGCACCAGCTGTCAGAGCAGCTCACAGATTACTGCACCTGTACATAGCCCATCTATAATTAGCCCAAACAACTACCTCTTCCCCTACTGTATTTATTTATTTATATATTTTGCTCCTTTGCACCCCATTATTTCTACTTTGCACATTCTTCCACTGCAAATCTACCATTCCAGTGTTTTACTTGCTATATTGTATTTACCTTGCCACCATGGCTTTTTTTTGCCTTTACCTCCCTTATCTCACCTCATTTGCCCACATTGTATATAGACTTATTTTTCTACAGTATTATTGACTGTATGTTTGTGTTACTCCATGTGTAACTGTGTTGTTGTATGTGTCGAACTGCTTTATCTTGGCCAGGTTGCAATTGTAAATGAGAACTTGTTCTCAACTTGCCTACCTGGTTAAATAAAGGTGAATTATAAAATAAAATAAATATACTAGCTAAGGTACCTGAGCTTTATCTTGGCCAGGTCGCAGTTGTAAATGAGAACTTGTTCTCAACTAGCCTAGCTGGTTAAATAAAGGTGAAATAAAAAATAAATAAAATGAATAAACGACTATCGCCCTGTAGAACTCACTTCCGTCATCATGAAGTGCTTTGAGAGACTAGTCAAGGATCATATCACCTCCACCCTACCTGATACGCTAGACCCACTCCAATTTGCTTACCGCCCCAATAGGTCCACAGACAACGCAATCGCAATCACACAGCCCTAACCCATCTGGACAAGAGGAATACCTATGTAAGAATGCTGTTCATCGACTACGGCTCAGTATTTAACACCATAGTACCCTCCAAACTCGTCATTAAGCTCGAGACCCTGGGTCTCGACCCCGCCCTGTGCAACTGGGTCCTGGACTTTCTGACGGGCCGCCCCCAGGTAGTGAGGGTAAGAAACAACATCTCCACCCCGCTGATCCTCAACACTGGGGCCCCACAAGGGTGCTTTCTCAGCCCTCTCCTGTACTCCCTGTTCACCCATGACTGTGTGGCCATGCACACCTCCAACTCAATCATCAAGTTTGCAGACGACACTACAGTGGTAGGCTTGATTACCAACAACGACGAGACAGCCTACAGGGAGAAGGTGAGGGCCCTCGGAGTGTGGTGTCAGGAAAATAACCTCACACTCAACGTCAACAAACAAAGGAGATGATCGTGGACTTCAGGAAACAGCAGAGGGAGCACCCCCTATGCACATCGACAGGACAGTGGTGGAGAAGGTGGAACGTTTTAAGTTCCTCGGTCTGCACAACGCATCACCGGGGGCAAACTACCTACCCTCCAGGACACCTACACCCCCCGTTGTCACAGGAAGGCCAAAAAGATCATCAAGGACAACAACCACCCGAGCCACTGCCTGTTCACCCCGCTATCATCCAGAAGGCGAGGTCAGTACAGGTGCATCAAAGCTGGGACTGAGAGACTGAAAAACAGCTTCTATCTCAAGGCCATCAGACTGTTAAACAGCCATCACTAACATTGAGTGGCTGCTGCCAACATACTGACTCAACTCTAGCCACTTTAATAATTAATAATTGGATGTAATAAATGTATCACTAGTCACTTTAAACAATGCCACTTTATATAATGTTTACATACCCTACATTACTCATCTAATATGTATATACTGTACTGTATACCATCTACTTCATCTTGCCTTTGCCATTGTGTGTATAAGGTAGTTGTGCAATTGTTAGATTATTTGTTAGATATTACTGCATAGTTGGAACTAGAAGCACAAGCATTTCGCTACACTCACATTAACATCTGCTAACCATGTGTATGTAACCAATGCAATTTGATTTGATTTGAGAAGCCTCTGCTCCAAAACTACCATAAAAATGCCAGGCTATGGTTTGCAACTGCACAAGGGGACAAAGATCTTACTTTTTGGAGAAATGTCCTCTGGTCTGATGAACCAAAAATAGAACTGTTTGGCCGTAATGACCATCGTTATGTTTGGAGGAGAAAGGGGGAGGCTTGCAAGCCGTAGAACACCATCCCAACCGTGAAGCACGGGGATGGCAGCATCATGTTTTGGGGGTGCTTTGCTGCAGGAGGGACTGGTGCACTTCACAAAATAGATGGCATCATGAGTGAGGAAATTATGTGGATATATTGCAGCAACATCTCAAGACATCAGTCAGGAAGTTAAAGCTCTTCTAATGGGACTTCCAAATGGACAATAACCCCAAGCATATTTCCAAAGTTGTGGCAAAATGGCTTAAAGACAACAAAGTCAAGGTATTGGAGTGGCCATCACAAAGCCCTGACCTCATTCCTATAGAAAATGTGTGGGCAGAACTGAAAAAGCGTGTGTGAAAGGAGTGTGCAAGGAGTCCTACAAACCTAACTCAGTTACACCAGCTCTGTCAGGAGGATTGGGCCAAAATTCACCCAACTCATTGTGAAAGAATAGCCAATTACTGCCTGCTTGGCAATGCACAGAGAGGGGAAGGAGAGGAGAAAAAAGGTAGAGGAGATAGCAGGAAGTGTAGAGAAGATGGGGGATGAACGATGTGGAGAGGTGATATTAGAGAGGGTGGGAAGAGAAAGGTGAAGGGGCAGAGAAGATAGGAGAAAAGGGGTGAGAGAGAAAAGGGTTTGAGAGAGAAGTGCCTAGATGGTAGTGGAGTAGGAGGAGAAAAGGATGAGAGAATGGAAGAGACAAGATGAGACGAGGCAATTGGACATCTGTCCAACTATTACCATCAAGTAGGTTTGGGCTTTGCCAGGGGGTTGTGGACATGGGTTGTAGACAGGGGTGGTGGATGGATGGAATCCCATGACTCCAGATCAGAAGGTTGTGTGTTTGATCCCAGTGGTGAACACTTGTTTTTCTATTTTTTGGTTGTAACCCTATTCCAAACCTTAACCGTTACCTTAACCATTCAGAATGAGTGCCTAAATGTAATGTTTTAACCATATCCAAAACCATAACCCTTAATTTGGAGCTACTTCACAATTTGACATTTTTAGAAATGGAATGATACTGAGCAGGAGGAGTCAACCCAGGGAGTCAAAAATACTTTGGAGCAACTTGTGGATAAGTGTCTAATTCTGTAGTGAGAGCTTGTTGATTACGTCATAGATGATTAGTGGTCTGTAAATGCGCGCGCGCACACACACACACACACACACACACACACACACACACACACACACACACACACACACACACACACACACACACACACACACACACACACACACACACACACACACACACACACACACACACACACACACACACACACACACACACACACACACACACACACACACACACACACACACACACACACACACACACACACACACACACACACACACACACACACACACACACACACACACACACACACACACACACACACACACACACACACACACACACACACACACACACACACACAGAGGCCTTAAATGAGGGTTGCTTTAATAGAGCCAGAATGTATTACCTCTTTCCTTGCTTTTGTGTGTGTCTACTTACATATGTGTTTGTGTGTCTGTTTCTGTCTGTATGTGTGGGTGGGTGTGGGTGTGTGTATCAGGGGTCTGCTGAAGGATATTAGTCATGCTCTCATGGTAATGGGCCTCATTTTGTTCTCATTTTCATCTGTGGTCGCTGTAATGAGGGTCTGTCTGCCCCTGCTAATCAGCCCAGGAAACCCTGTAGGCAAAGGCAGTCTGGGTCCGGCGGGCAGCGGCTTTTTTGGCCGTCATCCCAGTCACAGACATTCTCCAGATGCTGTGGACGATTTTGTACTAGCCCG
Organism: Salvelinus alpinus; assembly: GCF_045679555.1. NCBI lineage: Eukaryota > Metazoa > Chordata > Actinopteri > Salmoniformes > Salmonidae > Salvelinus > Salvelinus alpinus. Next base: position 21,034,597 of record NC_092104.1, read on the forward strand.
ACACTAAAACACCTGACTCAACTTATAGACGGATAGATTATAATCACCAAGCCCTTGATTAGTGAAATCAGGTGTGTGAGAGCTGGGCTGGAACAAAAGCCTGCATCCCATGAATTGGGATGTTCTGTTTTGCTTGTCTGTGGAGCGTCTCCTTGCTGTACACTGCATGGGGAAAAGGGGAAAAAGGGTGAAATGAGTCTGCAAGCAGCACAATATCACACAATATCACCTGATTCACACCAAGGTGACGGCATGTCCAATAACTCATATCACTAATCACAGTTTACAGGTTGCCATAGCAACAGGCACAACGCATATCGGTCCCCTCCCTCGGCTGCCTCCTGAAGTCAAGTCAACAGTGACTGTACCACTTCCTGGGTCTAAAAGTACCAGATGACTATAAGCCTACCTCTCACTCTGATAGTCTTGCTGGAATTGCCGCCATATTGCTTACATCTGTCCAATACAGAACTCCACAGGTGCCTCGGAGGTAGTTGGGGGAAGGGCGTAAGACAGTTAAGATGAAATTGGCAGGATTTTTTGATAATCAAAGAAAAAATTGTCACATCTTCATTCTTGTTGTGGTTTACTTTGACTGCTGATAACCTATATATGACCAAACTCCACCTCTGTAGACTAGGAAACTCCGCCCCACCTCTCATTGCAGTTGAGATGCCTGAGAGCAGTCCATCAAACATCTGTTTTTCCTTCACGCTTCACCCCCTCTCTCTTTTCCTCTCGGTCCATCCAAGCTCACCAGGATCTGGATTAGAGTGTGATTTATTGGGGGGGGGAGCATTTAAGGAAATGGCTGTTTCCGTTCAGACCTCATCACAGATAATTTGGAAGCAGTGGTAGGATTTGGAAATGGAAGAGGAGCGAGTGTGTGTTTGTGCGTGCTCCATTAGTCTAACATTGATTCACCTCTGCATCAGGCAGTGTGGAAGCCTACTAAAGTGTATGTGGTCTGCTGCTAGGGCCAGTTAGGACCGCTTACTGGCTAGAAACCTCTGATTAAAATCACTATGATGTCTGCTGGACACGCACGCACGCACGCACGCACGCACACACGCACGCACGCACGCACGCACGCACACACACACACACACACACACACACACACACACACACACACACACACACACACACACACACACACACACACACACACACACACACACACACACACACACACACACACACACACGGTGTTATTGGGTTGTGTTGTCAAGGATACATACACCATCTTCATCGACCTGGCCAAGGTTTTTGACTCTGTCAATCAACGTGTTCTTATCGGCATACTCAATAGCCTTGGCTTCTCAAATGACTGCCTCGCCTGGTTCACCAACTACTTCTCAGATAGAGTTCAGTGTGTCAAATCGGAGGGCCTGTTGTCCGGACCTCTGGCTGTCTCTATGGGGGTACCACAGGGTTCAATTCTCGGGCCGACTCTCTTCTCTGTGTATATCAACGATGACGCTCTTGCTGCGGGGAATTCCTTGATCCACCTCTACGCAGACGACACCATTCTGTATACATCGGGCCCTTCTTTGGACACTGTGTTAACAAACCTCCAAACGAGCTTCAACACCATACAACACACCTTCCGTGGCCTCCAACTGCTCTTAAACGGTAGTAAAACTAAATGCATGCTCTTCAACCGGTCGCTGCCTGCACCCGCCTGCCCGACTAGCATCACTACTCTGGACAGTTCTGAGTTAGATACTGTATGTGGACAACTACAAATACATAGGTGTCTGGCTAGACTGTAAACTCTCCTTCCAGAATCATATTAAGCATCTCCAATCCAAAATTAAATCTAGAATTGGACTCCTTCACTCACGCTGCCAAACATACCCTCGTAAAACTGACTAACCTAACGATCCTCAACTTCGGCGATGTCATTTACAAAATAGCCTCCGACACTCTACTCAGCAAACTGGATGCAGTCTATCACAGTACCATTTTGTCACCAAAGCCCCATATACCACCCACCACTGCGACCTGTATGCTCTCGTCGGCTGGCCCTCGCTACATATTCGTCGCCAGACCCACTGGCTCCAGGTCATCTATAAGTCTTTGCTAGGTAAAGCTCCGCCTTATCTCAGCTCACTGGTCACCATAACAACACCCACCCGTAGCACACGCTCCAGCAGGTATATCTCACTGGTCATCCCCAAAGCCAACACCTCTTTTGGCCGCCTTTCCTTCCAGCTCTCTGCTGCAAATGACTGGAACGAATTGCAAAAATCGCTGAAGTTGGAGACTTATATCTCCCTCACTAACTTTAAGCATCAGCTGTCTGAGCAGCTTACCGATCACTGCAGTTGTACACAGCCCATCTGTAAATAGCCCATCCAACTACCTACCTCATCCCCATATTGTTTTAATTAACTTTTTTTTGCTCTTTTGCACACCAGTATTTCTACTTGCACATCTATCACTCCAGTGTTAATTTGCTAAATTGTAATTACTTCGCTACTATGGCCTATTTATTGCCTTATCTCCTTACTCCATTTGCACACACTGTATATAGATTTTTCTATTGTGTTATTGACTGTACTTTTGTTTATCCCACGTGTAACTCTGTGTTGTTGTTTTTTGTCGTACTGCTTTGCTTTATCTTGGCCAGTTCGCAGTTGTAAATGAGAATTTGTTCTCAACTGGCCTACCTTGTTAAATAAAGATGAAATAAAAAATAAATAAATAAACATTTACAGGCTTTGGTGGATATCAGTTAAAGCCTGGGTTGTGATTTGGACAATAGAAGCGCAACTTCAACTTCCATACATTACTGTATCATTGTCTCATGTCAGATGGCGTCACTCCTCCCGATGCTCCTTCCTCAACCAATCTGTCTTGTAGGACGTGGAACTCTTATTCAAATTTCAATGTTGAGTATGCGCCATTCAAAAAATGTAAACATAGTTCCTAATTTTGGATATCACTGCGCTCTCGTATGACTCTCAAGGAAATAGGCAGAATGACCATCTAACTAAATTATTACAAACATTGTGAAAGTGATTTAATAGTTTACAATCGTGAGAAAATAAAAACAAACCAGTGGCTATCTCTTGCACAAATTCTGTGCCAGGACGTTGGTCGCCAGTGCAGTGACTTAATCAGCTGTTTAGCTAACTGTTATAGCTAGCTAGCTTACTGAGATAGCTAGCTAGCTAGTAGGCTAGCTCTTCCTTCTCTGACATAAAACGTGTGCTTAGCCGGTTTAAAATACCCTGAAGTTGTAGACATGCGCCCCACAATTAAGAGAATCTGACTGTTATCAGGAATCAGTCCGTAGATCAGCATGTTTCTCCATGATCTTATCATTTGGTCAGCTGAGCACAGCAGCTGACTGAGGAGGCTACTGCAATGACTCGTGGGAGAAGAAAAGCTGCTTCAGGAAAACTCATAATGTAAGCGTTAGCACTACTAGCTACAGTAGCTTGCTAGCTAGCTATTGTTGGAAGATTCAACATTGTGTGCAGCACTAAGTAGGTAGCTGGTTGGTTAGCAGTATCGTTTCAGTCAAAATGCTTTCAGTGACTGGCTCAATGTTCAGCAAATTTATGCTAGCTTTCGTGCCCGTAATCAAACTTCAGAAATACAGCTAATTGAAGCACAATAATCCTTAGCTAGATGTGAAGTGGGGCAACTAAGACTTCCTCATCAAAAAAACATACATTGTTTTAGCTTAGATTAATTCAGACAGTTTTGAAGCGGAAATTGACGATTTCACTTAGGGAATATTTTCAGAATGCTACAGCTACCCATTGTAGCCTGACAACTTTTGGACTATCCCATGACCATTTGGGAGATACGAGACAGATCAGTGCAGGTGGAATCAACGCACTATCTGACGTAAGACAATGTTACTGCATATACTGTATCTTGTAGAGGGAAGGTCAAACATCTATGTGTATGTCTGAAAGACAAAGACTAAATCTATTACTAGACATGTTGACCTCTGCATTACCAGACACTGGGTTATCAGACTGGTCTCTGATAGCGTGAGGTAAAGAATTGAAGAATTACAACTTCAGTGGTATGAGGTACGTCCTAACCTTGTCATTGGTTGGTAGACAGTTCGTGGTATGTGGCATGTGGCGTGCCTGCCTCTGTGATCCCATGTTGCGTTTCCATGTACACACAGTAGTCTCCAGACTGCACCGTGACACACCTGACCAGAGCATGTGAAGTGTTACGGTTAGGAGGAGAGGGGGAACACCACCATGAAGTCATGAGCTTTCTATTATACGCATGCACACACACACACACACACACACACACACACACACACACACACACACACACACACACACACACACACACACACACACACACACACACACACACACACACACAAAAGAGTGGATTATCACATTCCACAAAACACTCCAGAGGGAAAGATTCCTCTCGGCTTAGATTCATGAGGTACAGAGCGAGAGAGAAACAAAGAAAGAGAGAATACTACATCTCTTGCCATTGCAAGTATAGTGGAATACACCCACCTTATTAAACATATCACCTCGTCTTTCAGCTCCTCTATACACAGAGCTGTATGGAAACAGATGTCTGTCTTGCCTCTCCTTTTAGTTGTCTCTTTCCATTGTCGCAGTGGCCAAAACACTGGCTCATTGACTAGAGAAAACTGTTGTATTAGAAAGAGGGGACGGACGTGTTTCCCTAATGTTAAAACACCGTCTGTTTCACTCACCTCTCATATATATAATACTGCTAACCAATAAGTATCTGTTGCTTTGACAAAACAATTGATTCCCATTCAAAATCCTATTTTCACTAAACCCTGACCTTCACCTTAACCTTAACCTTAACCCTAACCTTTACCTTTACCCTTAACCCTAACCTTTACCCCTAACCCTAATCCTAATTCTAACCCTAATTCTAACCCTAACCCTCAACCTAACCCCTAAGCCTAAAATGGCCTTTTTAATTGTAGGGACCAGTGAATTTGTCAGAATTGTCCCTGTTTTACTATGTTTTACTAAACCAAAAACACAAACGTACACACACAAACTGTATTCAAACTGTGTAGACGTATGCTTTATGTAAGATGGTACTTGGCACCACACTTTCCTCGTCATCACACTTCAGTGTTACTGTAAAGTTATTTTAAGGAAGAGTATGAGTGTAAAAGGCATAATATAACTGTATGGGAAGTAAAGGTTCAGGATTTTATACTAGGACAGATAGTCAGAGAGAGTGAGAAGAAAGTAGGATGTAGACACAGATTTGAAGAGACCCAGAAAGAGAAAGAGGGACATGGCGAGAGTGAGATGGATAGAGAGATAGATATAAATAGACAGAGAGCTAGATTGAGATATAGAGATAGAGAGAGAGAGAGAGAGAGAGAGAGAGCTAGACAGAGAGAGAGAGACAGAGAGAGCTAGAGCTAGACAGAGAGAGATAGATATAGACAGAGAGACAGAGAGAGCTAGAGCTAGACAGAGAGAGATAGAGATAGACAGAGAGAGATAGATATAGACAGAGAGAGATAGAGATAAACAGACAGAGAGAGAGATAGACAGAGAGAGCTAGAGCTAGACAGAGAGAGATAGATAAATATAGACAGAGAGACAGAGAGAGCTAGAGCTAGACAGAGAGAGATAGAGATAGACAGAGAGAGATAGATATAGACAGAGAGAGATAGATATAGACAGAGAGAGATAGAGATAAACAGACAGAGAGAGAGATAGACAGAGAGAGATAGATATAGACAGAGAGAGATAGAGATAAACAGACAGAGAGAGAGATAGACAGAGAGAGCTAGAGCTAGACAGAGAGAGATAGAGATAAACAGACAGAGAGAGAGAGAGACAGAGAGAGCTAGAGCTAGACAGAGAGAGATAGAGCTAGACAGAGAGCGATAGAGAGATAGAGAGATTACATTTTATACTTCTGTGAGTGTAATGTTTACTTTTCATTTTTTTTGTTTATTTCAATTTTGTATATTATTTACCTCACTTGCTTTGGCAATGTTAACATATGTTTCCCATGCCAATATAGCCCCTTGAATTGAATTGAGAGAGAGATAGACAGAGAGAGATAGAGATAGACAGAGAGAGAGACAGACAGACAGACAGACAGAGAGACAGAGAGAGAGACAGACAGACAGACAGACAGACAGACAGACAGACAGACAGACAGACAGACAGACAGACAGACAGACAGACAGACAGACAGACAGACAGACAGACAGACAGACAGAGATAGAGATAGAGATAGAGATAGAGATAGAGATAGAGATAGAGATAGAGATAGAGATAGACAGAGAGAGATAGATAGATATACAGTTGAAGTCGGAAGTTTACATACACTTAGGTTGGAGTCATTAAAACTCGTTTTTCAACCACTCCACAAATTTCTTGTTAACAAACTATAGTTTTGGCAAGTCAGTTAGGACATATACTTTGTGCATGAGACAAGTCATTTTTCCAACAATTGTTTACAGACAGATTATTTCACTTATAATTCACTGTATCACAATTCCAGTGGGTCAGAAGTTTACATACACTAAGTTGACTGTGCCTTTAAACAGCTTGGAAAATTCCAGAAAATTATGTCATGGCTTTAGAAGCTTTTGATAGGCTAATTGACATCATTTGAGTCAGTTGGAGAGGTACCTGTGGATGCATTTCAAGGCCTACCTTCAAACTCAGTGCCTCTTTGCTTGACATCATGGGAAAATCAAAAGAAATCAGCCAAGACCTCAGAAAAAGATTTGTAGACCTCCACAAGTCTGGTTCATCCTTGGGAGCAATTTCCAAATGCCTGAAGGTACCACGTTCATCTGTACAAACAATAGTATGCAAGTATAAACACCATGGGACCACGCAGCCGCCATACCACTCAGGAAGGAGACTCGTTCTGTCTCCTAGAGATGAACGTACTTTGGTGCAAAAAGTGCAAATCAATCCCAGAACAACAACAAAGGACCTTGAAGATGCTGGAGGAAACAGGTACAAAAGTATCTATATCCACAGTAAAACGAGTCCTATATCAACATAACCTGAAAGGCTGCTCAGCAAGGAAGAAGCCACTGCTCCAAAACCGCCATGAAAAAGCCAGACTACAGTTTGCAGCTGCACATGGGGACAAAGATCATACTTTTTGGAGAAATGTCCTCTGGTCTAATGAAACCGAAATAGAACTGTTTGGCCATAATGCCCATTGTTATGTTTGGAGGAAAAAGGGGGAGGTGAAGAACACCATCCCAACCGTGAAGCACGGGGGTGGCAGCATCATGTTGTTGGGGTGCTTTGCTGCAGGAGGGACTGGTGCACTTTACAAAATAGATGGCATCATGAGGTAGGAAAATTATGTGGATATATTGAAGCAACATAGACATCATCAAGACATCAGTCAGGAAGTTAATGGGTCTTTCAAATGGACAATGACCCCAAGCATACTTCCAAAGTTGTGGCAAAATGGCTTAATGATAACAAAGTCAAGGTATTGGAGTGGCCATCACAAAGCCCTGACCTCAATCCTATAGAAAATGTGTGGGCAGAACTGAAAAAGCGTGTGTGAGCAAGGAGTCCTACAAACCTGACTCAGTTACACCAACTCTGTCAGGAGGAATGGGCCAAAATTTATGCAACTTATTGTGGGAAGCTTGTGGAAGGCTACCCGAAACGTTTGACCCAAGTTAAACAATTTAAAGGCAATGCTACCAAATACTAATTGAGTGTATGTACATTTCTGACCCACTGGGATTGTGATGAAAGAAATAAAAGCTGAAATAAATAATTCTCTCTACTATTATTCTGACATTTCACAATCTTAAAATAAAGTGGTGATCATAACTGACCTTAGACAGAGCATTTTTTACTAGGATTAAATGTCAGGAATTGTGAAACTGAGTTTAAATGCATTTGCCTGAGGTGTATGTAAACTTCTGACTTCAAATCTAGGTAGCTACCTATCTTTGGTGTATTTGTCTCATTCATCACTCTGCAGTAGGTCTGTTTCCAGGGTCATTTGAAGCTTACTATCTGTCTCATCACTATGTGTGTGTGTGTGTGTGTGTGTGTGTGCGTGCGTGCGTGTGCGCGTGCGTGCGTGTGCGCGTGCGTGCGTGCGTGCGTGCGTGCTTATGGGACTCCCTGTAGTGATGTGTGCCCATCCTGACGAGTCATTTAACGGCTGGCAGAGTCGCTCAGTAAAGTGCCACTTTGTGCTTTACGACTCTCCAAGGGCAACACACACACACACACACACACACACACACACACACACACACACACACACACACACACACACACACACACACACACACACACACACACACAGAGAGAGCGAGAGAAAATGCAGAAACATTTCACTGTCATTAAAATGCAGCTGTGTTAGTCTTTCCACCACACCTGGAAAACACATCAGAGGTACACACACACACACACACACACACACACACACACACACACACACACACACACACACACACACACACACACACACACACACACACACACACACACACACACACACACACACACACACACACACACAGAGGTAACATGTGGGTCTATCCAACAGCTCACACACAAGAGTTCATTCCAAACACCAACTGACAAATACGCCATTGTACTGTATATAGGACAGAGAGTGGTTGGGTAAATGACATGGTGTGTTTTGATAGAGTGGTTGGGTAAATGACGTGGTGTGTTTTGATAGAGTGGTTGGGTAAATGACGTGGTGTGTTTTGAGTCATTCTCCATCTAAAGTACCCAGTATTCTGTGGGAAATTGAGTCAAAACTTTCACATAAAACCTAAAGTGGTGATTCAGGCATCACCTCATTCATATGAGGTGATTTCATCTTCTGTCCTTTTGAATGGTAGGTTTAAACGTTAAGAACACCTGCTCTTTCCATAACGTAGAATTACCAGATGAATCCAGGTGAAGCTATGATCCCTTATTGATGTCAATCAGAGTAGATGAAGGGGAGGAGACGGTTAAAGAAGGATTTTTAAGCCTTGAGATATTTTAAACATGGATTGTGTATGTGTGCCATTCAGAGGGTGATTGAGCAAGACAAAACACTTTGAAAGGGGAATAGTAGTAGACGCACCGGTTTGTGTCAAGAACTGCAAGGCCGCTGGGTTTTCCACGCTCAACAGTTTCCTGTGTGTATAAGAATGGTCCACCACCCAAACGACATCCAGCCAACTTGATACAACTGTGGGAAGCATTGGAGTCACTGCCAGCATCCCTGTGGAGTTCACTCACTCACTCACTCACTCACTCACTCACTCACTCACTCACTCACTCACTCACTCACTCACTCACTCACTCACTCACTCACTCACTCACTCACTCACTCACTCACTCACTCACTCACTCACACGGGTACACACACGCACACACATTCCAAACCATGACCCAATTTGCCAGACATAACACAGAATCCAAGTCTGTACTGAACGTCAGGCTGTTTTGAATATCATGTGTTATTTTCCTCTGTTAAATTGGCTGTGGTTGCATTATGATGTTATACTATGAGAAACTTCGGTATGGATCGCTTCACTAATGAGCTGCCTTCCTCATTTCGAAGTACACAAGTTTGTTTCACTTACTCAGATTAACAGGCACACACATCACTCTACCAGACAGACTCTGGTAATGTGTACCCATCCACCCTCAAACATGACGTGTACCCATCCACCCTCAAACATGACGTGTACCCATCCACCCTCAAACATGACGTGTACCCATCCACCCTCAAACATGATGTGTACCCATCCACCCTCAAACATGACGTCTACCCATCCACCCTCAAATATGACGTGTACCCATCCACCCTCAAACATGACGTGTACCCATCCACCCTCAAACATGATGTGTACCCATCCACCCTCAAACATGACGTGTACCCATCCACCCTCAAACATGACGTGTACCCATCCACCCTCAAACATGACGTGTACCCATCCACCCTCAAACATGACGTGTACCCATCCACCCTCAAACATGACGTGTACCCATCCACCCTCAAACATGATGTGTACCCATCCACCCTCAAACATGACGTGTACTCATCCACCCTCAAACATGACGTGTACCCATCCACCCTCAAACATGATGTGTACCCATCCACCCTCAAACATGACGTGTACCCATCCACCCTCAAACATGACGTGTACCCATCCACCCTCAAACATGACGTCTACCCATCCACCCTCAAACATGATGTGTACCCATCCACCCTCAAACATGATGTGTACCCATCCACCCTCAAACATGATGTGTACCCATCCACCCTCAAACATGATGTGTACCCATCCACCCTCAAACATGACGTGTACCCATCCACCCTCAAACATGACGTGTACCCATCCACCCTCAAACATGACGTGTACCCATCCACCCTCAAACATGATGTGTACCCATCCACCCTCAAACATGACGTGTACCCATCCACCCTCAAACATGACGTGTACCCATCCACCCTCAAACATGATGTGTACCCATCCACCCTCAAACATGATGTGTACCCATCCACCCTCAAACATGACGTGTACCCATCCACCCTCAAACATGATGTGTACCCATTCACCCTCAAACATGATGTGTACCCATCCACCCTCAAACATGACGTGTACCCATCCACCCTCAAACATGACGTGTACCCATCCACGCTCAAACATGATGTGTACCCATCCACCCTCAAACATGATGTGTACCCATCCACCCTCAAACATGACGTGTACCCATCCACCCTCAAACATGACATCTACCAGACGGCATCCCAATAACCTCACAGATGTGTGAAAGAGTGAATGAAAACATATTTCTGCTAGAATTGCCTCTGTGTTGTGTTTATAATGTACCTGATATCAGGGTTGATCATTCTAAAGGACGTTTTTAATGCTGCAGGCAGTCAGACAGACAACTTCGTGATTACACAATTGTTTTTCTCCCGCTGATTTTATAAACAGACATCTTTCTATTAATTTGTCATTATATTCCACATATAAAATCACCTTTATTCACACATAAATCTTGCTTGATCAACTTCATTGTTTATTCATTCCTCTCCTCTCCCAATTTGGGCCATGGGTGTGTTTGTGCTGTGCCGAACGGGGCTGAACGGGGCTGAACGGGGCTGAACGGGGCTGAACGGGGCTGCAATGGGGAGTGTGAGGAGGGCTGATGAATAATAATATGTTTTTAACTATAAATAAATAATAAAGGCATTTCAACTTGTTTTCATTAAAATGTGATTTTTTGGAGACCAAGTACATTTTTGCACAGCCCTACAAAAGCAACAAAGGCAAATACCAAGATATACAGTATGTTGTTTATATAATGAAGCAAACCTATGCCTATACATTTGCTGCATGCAAATAAAGACAAATGTACCTTTATTTTTATTTAACCAGGTAGTTTCCCTTTATTCAACTAGATCGGTCTAATTGAGATGTAAATTGAATAGATGGAGCAAAAAATGTAATATCTTGCAAGCAACCTATAACCTACAGAAATGAACGAAAGGGTGATTTTCGCCGTACGCCGGCTACAAATACAACTGCTCTTGTTTCATTTAACTATGTTGGTTCTTTCCATGATATTGTGAAACATTGTTTGTTAAAACAGTACAAAACAATTGATCTCAAACAACATATAGCCTATCCTAACGTGGCACGCAGGCTACAAACACCCGTAGTAGTGACTACGGCTTGTCCATATGCTTATAATGATAGCAACATTTTTGACCCCCAAGTTGCGTCTTCTTAAGATGCTGGGGGAAACTGCACATGAGGAAGTTAAGCAGAACTCTAGAGTTCTACGCCACCGCCCCGCCGACGCACGTACACACACCAGCCACTAATACCACCACCTATATGCATCATAGCCATTGTACACTAATGCAGTACTATTTTCAGAGTGCTACAGAACACACACACACTGTTAGAAGAGTTCTACAGAACACACACACACTGTTAGAAGACTTCTACAGAACACAGACACACTGTTAGAAGACTTCTACAGAACACACACACACTGTTAGAAGACTTCTACAGAACACAGACACACTGTTAGAAGACTTCTACAGAACACACACACACTGTTAGAAGACTTCTACAGAACACACACACACTGTTAGAAGACTTCTACAGAACACACACACGCTGTTAGAAGAGTTCTACAGAACACACACACACTGTTAGAAGAGTTCTACAGAACACACACACACTGTTAGAAGACTTCTACAGAACACACACACGCTGTTAGAAGACTTCTACAGAACACACACACGCTGTTAGAAGACTTCTACAGAACACACACACACTGTTAGAAGACTTCTACAGAACACACACACACTGTTAGAAGACTTCTATAAAACACACACACACTGTTAGAAGACTTCTACAGAACACACACACACTGTTAGAAAACTTCTATAGAACACACACACACTGTTAGAAGAGTTCTACAGAACACACACACACTGTTAGAAGAGTTCTACAGAACACACACACTGTTAGAAGACTTCTACAGAACACACACACACTGTTAGAATAGTTCTACAGAACACACACACACTGTTAGAAGACTTCTACAGAACACACACACTGTTGGAAGACTTCTACAGAACACACACACACTGTTAGAAGAGTTCTACAGAACACACACACACTGTTAGAAGACTTCTACAGAACACACACACACTGTTAGAAGAGTTCTACAGAACACACACACACACTGTTAGAAGACTTCTACAGAACACACACACACACTGTTAGAAGAGTTCTACAGAACACACACACACTGTTAGAAGACTTCTACAGAACACACACACACTGTTAGAAGAGTTCTACAGAACACACACACACTGTTAGAAGACTTCTACAGAACACACACACTGTTAGAAGACTTCTACAGAACACACACACACTGTTAGAAGACTTCTACAGAACACACACACACTGTTAGAAGAGTTCTACAGAACACACACACACACTGTTAGAAGACTTCTACAGAACACACACACACTGTTAGAAGAGTTCTACAGAACACACACACACTGTTAGAAGACTTCTATAAAACACACACACACTGTTAGAAGACTTCTACAGAACACACACACACTGTTAGAAGAGTTCTACAGAACACACACACACACTGTTAGAAGACTTCTACAGAACACACACACACTGTTAGAAGAGTTCTACAGAACACACACACACTGTTAGAAGACTTCTATAAAACACACACACACTGTTAGAAGACTTCTACAGAACACACACACACTGTTAGAATAGTTCTACAGAACACACACACACACACACTGTTAGAAGACTTCTACAGAACACACACACACTGTTAGAAGACTTCTACAGAACACACACACACTGTTAGAAGACTTCTATAAAACACACACACACACACTGTTAGAAGACTTCTACAGAACACACACACACACTGTTAGAAGACTTCTACAGAACACACACACACTGTTAGAAGACTTCTACAGAACACACACACACTGTTAGAAGACTTCTACAGAACACACACACACACTGTTAGAAGACTTCTACAGAACACACACACACTGTTAGAAGAGTTCTACAGAACACACACACACACTGTTAGAAGACTTCTACAGAACACACACACACTGTTAGAAGACTTCTACAGAACACACACACACTGTTAGAAGAGTTCTACAGAACACACACACACTGTTAGAAGACTTCTACAGAACACACACACACTGTTAGAAGACTTCTATAGAACACACACACACTGTTAGAAGAGTTCTACAGCACACACACACACTGTTAGAAGACTTCTACAGAACACACACACACTGTTAGAAGACTTCTACAGAACACACACACACTGTTAGAAGAGTTCTACAGAACACACACACACTGTTAGAAGAGTTCTACAGAACACACACACACTGTTAGAAGACTTCTACAGAACACACACACACTGTTAGAAGACTTCTACAGAACACACACACACACTGTTAGAAGACTTCTACAGAACACACACACACTGTTAGAAGACTTCTACAGAACACACACACACTGTTAGAAGACTTCTATAAAACACACACACACTGTTAGAAGACTTCTACAGAACACACACACACACACTGTTAGAAGACTTCTACAGAACACACACACACTGTTAGAAGACTTCTACAGAACACACACACACTGTTAGAAGACTTCTATAAAACACACACACACTGTTAGAAGACTTCTACAGAACACACACACACTGTTAGAAGACTTCTACAGAACACACACACACTGTTAGAAGACTTCTACAGAACACACACACACTGTTAGAAGACTTCTACAGAACACACAAACACTGTTAGAAGAGTTCTACAGAACACACACACACACTGTTAGAAGACTTCTACAGAACACACACACACTGTTAGAAGACTTCTACAGAACACACACACACTGTTAGAAGACTTCTACAGAACACACACACACTGTTAGAAGAGTTCTACAGAACACACACACACACTGTTAGAAGACTTCTACAGAACACACACACACTGTTAGAAGACTTCTACAGAACACACACACACTGTTAGAAGAGTTCTACAGAACACACACACACTGTTAGAAGACTTCTACAGAACACACACACACTGTTAGAAGACTTCTATAGAACACACACACACTGTTAGAATAGTTCTACAGAACACACACACACACACACTGTTAGAAGACTTCTACAGAACACACACACACTGTTAGAAGACTTCTACAGAACACACACACACTGTTAGAAGACTTCTATAAAACACACACACACACACTGTTAGAAGACTTCTACAGAACACACACACACACTGTTAGAAGACTTCTACAGAACACACACACACTGTTAGAAGACTTCTACAGAACACACACACACTGTTAGAAGACTTCTACAGAACACACACACACACTGTTAGAAGACTTCTACAGAACACACACACACTGTTAGAAGAGTTCTACAGAACACACACACACACTGTTAGAAGACTTCTACAGAACACACACACACTGTTAGAAGACTTCTACAGAACACACACACACTGTTAGAAGAGTTCTACAGAACACACACACACTGTTAGAAGACTTCTACAGAACACACACACACTGTTAGAAGACTTCTATAGAACACACACACACTGTTAGAAGAGTTCTACAGCACACACACACACTGTTAGAAGACTTCTACAGAACACACACACACTGTTAGAAGACTTCTACAGAACACACACACACTGTTAGAAGAGTTCTACAGAACACACACACACTGTTAGAAGAGTTCTACAGAACACACACACACTGTTAGAAGACTTCTACAGAACACACACACACTGTTAGAAGACTTCTACAGAACACACACACACACTGTTAGAAGACTTCTACAGAACACACACACACTGTTAGAAGACTTCTACAGAACACACACACACTGTTAGAAGACTTCTATAAAACACACACACACTGTTAGAAGACTTCTACAGAACACACACACACACACTGTTAGAAGACTTCTACAGAACACACACACACTGTTAGAAGACTTCTACAGAACACACACACACTGTTAGAAGACTTCTATAAAACACACACACACTGTTAGAAGACTTCTACAGAACACACACACACTGTTAGAAGACTTCTACAGAACACACACACACTGTTAGAAGACTTCTACAGAACACACACACACTGTTAGAAGACTTCTACAGAACACACAAACACTGTTAGAAGAGTTCTACAGAACACACACACACACTGTTAGAAGACTTCTACAGAACACACACACACTGTTAGAAGACTTCTACAGAACACACACACACTGTTAGAAGACTTCTACAGAACACACACACACTGTTAGAAGAGTTCTACAGAACACACACACACACTGTTAGAAGACTTCTACAGAACACACACACACTGTTAGAAGACTTCTACAGAACACACACACACTGTTAGAAGAGTTCTACAGAACACACACACACTGTTAGAAGACTTCTACAGAACACACACACACTGTTAGAAGACTTCTATAGAACACACACACACTGTTAGAAGAGTTCTACAGCACACACACACACTGTTAGAAGACTTCTACAGAACACACACACACTGTTAGAAGACTTCTACAGAACACACACACACTGTTAGAAGAGTTCTACAGAACACACACACACTGTTAGAAGACTTCTACAGAACACACACACACTGTTAGAAGACTTCTACAGAACACACACACACTGTTAGAAGAGTTCTACAGAACACACACACACTGTTAGAAGACTTCTACAGAACACACACACACACACTGTTAGAAGACTTCTACAGAACACACACACACTGTTAGAAGAGTTCTACAGAACACACACACACACTGTTAGAAGACTTCTACAGAACACACACACACTGTTAGAAGAGTTCTACAGAACACACACACACTGTTAGAAGAGTTCTACAGAACACACACACACACTGTTAGAAGAGTTCTACAGAACACACACACACTGTTAGAAGACTTCTACAGAACACACACACACTGTTAGAAGACTTCTACAGAACACACACACACTGTTAGAAGAGTTCTACAGAACACACACACACTGTTAGAAGACTTCTACAGAACACACACACACTGTTAGAAGAGTTCTACAGAACACACACACACTGTTAGAAGACTTCTACAGAACACACACACACACACTGTTAGAAGAGTTCTACAGAACACACACACACTGTTAGAAGACTTCTACAGAACACACACACACTGTTAGAAGAGTTCTACAGAACACACACACACTGTTAGAAGACTTCTACAGAACACACACACACTGTTAGAAGAGTTCTACAGAACACACACACACTGTTAGAAGACTTCTACAGAACACACACACACACACTGTTAGAAGACTTCTACAGAACACACACACACTGTTAGAAGAGTTCTACAGAACACACACACACACTGTTAGAAGACTTCTACAGAACACACACACACTGTTAGAAGAGTTCTACAGAACACACACACACTGTTAGAAGAGTTCTACAGAACACACACACACTGTTAGAAGAGTTCTACAGAACACACACACACACTGTTAGAAGACTTCTACAGAACACACACACACTGTTAGAAGACTTCTACAGAACACACACACACTGTTAGAAGACTTCTACAGAACACACACACACTGTTAGAAGAGTTCTACAGAACACACACACACTGTTAGAAGAGTTCTACAGAACACACACACACTGTTAGAAGACTTCTACAGAACACACACACACTGTTAGAAGAGTTCTACAGAACACACACACACTGTTAGAAGAGTTCTACAGAACACACACACACTGTTAGAAGAGTTCTACAGAACACACACACACTGTTAGAAGAGTTCTACAGAACACACACACACTGTTAGAAGACTTCTATAAAACACACACACACTGTTAGAAGACTTCTACAGAACACACACACACTGTTAGAATAGTTCTACAGAACACACACACACACACACTGTTAGAAGACTTCTACAGAACACACACACACTGTTAGAAGACTTCTATAAAACACACACACACTGTTAGAAGACTTCTACAGAACACACACACACTGTTAGAAGACTTCTACAGAACACACACACACTGTTAGAAGAGTTCTACAGAACACACACACACACTGTTAGAAGACTTCTACAGAACACACACACACTGTTAGAAGACTTCTACAGAACACACACACACTGTTAGAAGAATTCTACAGAACACACACACACTGTTAGAAGAGTTCTACAGAACACACACATACTGTTAGAAGACTTCTACAGAACACACACACACTGTTAGAAGACTTCTACAGAACACACACACACTGTTAGAAGACTTCTACAGAACACACACACACACTGTTAGAAGACTTCTACAGAACACACACACACACTGTTAGAAGACTTCTACAGAACACACACACACTGTTAGAAGAGTTCTACAGAACACACACACACTGTTAGAATACTTCTATAGAACACACACACACTGTTAGAAGAGTTCTACAGAACACACACACACTGTTAGAAGACTTCTACAGAACACACACACACTGTTAGAAGACTTCTACAGAACACACACACACTGTTAGAAGAGTTCTACAGAACACACACACACTGTTAGAAGACTTCTACAGAACACACACACACTGTTAGAAGAGTTCTACAGAACACACACACACTGTTAGAAGACTTCTACAGAACACACACACACACTGTTAGAAAACTTCTACAGAACACACACACACTGTTAGAAGAGTTCTACAGAACACACACACACACTGTTAGAAGACTTCTACAGAACACACACACACTGTTAGAAGAGTTCTACAGAACACACACACACTGTTAGAAGAGTTCTACAGAACACACACACACTGTTAGAAGAGTTCTACAGAACACACACACACACTGTTAGAAGACTTCTACAGAACACACACACACTGTTAGAAGACTTCTACAGAACACACACACACTGTTAGAAGACTTCTACAGAACACACACACACTGTTAGAAGAGTTCTACAGAACACACACACACTGTTAGAAGAGTTCTACAGAACACACACACACTGTTAGAAGACTTCTACAGAACACACACACACTGTTAGAAGAGTTCTACAGAACACACACACACTGTTAGAAGAGTTCTACAGAACACACACACACTGTTAGAAGAGTTCTACAGAACACACACACACTGTTAGAAGAGTTCTACAGAACACACACACACTGTTAGAAGACTTCTATAAAACACACACACACTGTTAGAAGACTTCTACAGAACACACACACACTGTTAGAATAGTTCTACAGAATACACACACACACACACTGTTAGAAGACTTCTACAGAACACACACACACTGTTAGAAGACTTCTATAAAACACACACACACTGTTAGAAGACTTCTACAGAACACACACACACTGTTAGAAGACTTCTACAGAACACACACACACTGTTAGAAGAGTTCTACAGAACACACACACACACTGTTAGAAGACTTCTACAGAACACACACACACTGTTAGAAGACTTCTACAGAACACACACACACTGTTAGAAGAATTCTACAGAACACACACACACTGTTAGAAGAGTTCTACAGAACACACACATACTGTTAGAAGACTTCTACAGAACACACACACACTGTTAGAAGACTTCTACAGAACACACACACACTGTTAGAAGACTTCTACAGAACACACACACACACTGTTAGAAGAGTTCTACAGAACACACACACACTGTTAGAAGACTTCTACAGAACACACACACACTGTTAGAAGACTTCTACAGAACACACACACACTGTTAGAAGACTTCTACAGAACACACACACACTGTTAGAAGAGTTCTACAGAACACACACACACTGTTAGAAGAGTTCTACAGAACACACACACACTGTTAGAAGAGTTCTACAGAACACACACACACACTGTTAGAAGAGTTCTACAGAACACACACACACACTGTTAGAAGACTTCTACAGAACACACACACACACTGTTAGAAGAGTTCTACAGAACACACACACACTGTTAGAAGAGTTCTACAGAACACACACACACTGTTAGAAGAGTTCTACAGAACACACACACACACTGTTAGAAGAGTTCTACAGAACACACACACACTGTTAGAAGACTTCTACAGAACACACACACACTGTTAGAAGACTTCTACAGAACACAGACACACTGTTAGAAGACTTCTACAGAACACACACACACTGTTAGAAGAGTTCTACAGAACACACACACACTGTTAGAAGACTTCTACAGAACACACACACACTGTTAGAAGACTTCTATAGAACACACACACACTGTTAGAAGAGTTCTACAGAACACACACACACTGTTAGAAGACTTCTACAGAACACACACACACTGTTAGAAGACTTCTACAGAACACACACACACACTGTTAGAAGAGTTCTACAGAACACACACACACTGTTAGAAGACTTCTACAGAACACACACACACTGTTAGAAGAGTTCTACAGAACACACACACTGTTAGAAGACTTCTACAGAACACACACACACACACTGTTAGAAGACTTCTACAGAACACACACACACTGTTAGAAGAGTTCTACAGAACACACACACACACACTGTTAGAAGACTTCTACAGAACACACACACACTGTTACAAGAGTTCTACAGAACACACACACACTGTTAGAAGAGTTCTACATAACACACACACACTGTTAGAAGAGTTCTACAGAACACACACACACACTGTTAGAAGACTTCTACAGAACACACACACACTGTTAGAAGAGTTCTACAGAACACACACACACTGTTAGAAGACTTCTATAAAACACACACACACTGTTAGAAGACTTCTACAGAACACACACACACTGTTAGAATAGTTCTACAGAACACACACACACACACTGTTAGAAGACTTCTACAGAACACACACACACTGTTAGAAGACTTCTATAAAACACACACACACTGTTAGAAGACTTCTACAGAACACACACACACTGTTAGAAGACTTCTACAGAACACACACACACTGTTAGAAGAATTCTACAGAACACACACACACTGTTAGAAGAGTTCTACAGAACACACACATACTGTTAGAAGACTTCTACAGAACACACACACACTGTTAGAAGACTTCTACAGAACACACACACACTGTTAGAAGACTTCTACAGAACACACACACACACTGTTAGAAGAGTTCTACAGAACACACACACACTGTTAGAAGACTTCTACAGAACACACACACACTGTTAGAAGACTTCTACAGAACACACACACACTGTTAGAAGACTTCTACAGAACACACACACACTGTTAGAAGAGTTCTACAGAACACACACACACTGTTAGAAGACTTCTACAGAACACACACACACTGTTAGAAGACTTCTACAGAACACACACACACACACTGTTAGAAGACTTCTACAGAACACACACACACTGTTAGAAGAGTTCTACAGAACACACACACACACTGTTAGAAGACTTCTACAGAACACACACACACTGTTAGAAGACTTCTACAGAACACACACACACTGTTAGAAGAGTTCTACAGAATACACACACACTGTTAGAAGACTTCTACAGAACACACACACACTGTTAGAAGACTTCTATAGAACACACACACACTGTTAGAAGACTTCTACAGAACACACACACACTGTTAGAAGACTTCTACAGAACACACACACACTGTTAGAAGACTTCTACAGAACACACACACACTGTTAGAAGAGTTCTACAGAACACACACACACTGTTAGAAGACGTCTACAGAACACACACACACTGTTAGAAGACTTCTACAGAACACACACACACTGTTAGAAGAGTTCTACAGAACACACACACACTGTTAGAAGACTTCTACAGAACACACACACACACACACACACTGTTAGAAGACTTCTACGGAACACACACACACTGTTAGAAGAGTTCTACAGAACACACACACACACTGTTAGAAGACTTCTACAGAACACACACACACTGTTAGAAGAGTTCTACAGAACACACACACACTGTTAGAAGAGTTCTACAGAACACACACACACTGTTAGAAGAATTCTACAGAACACACACACACACTGTTAGAAGAGTTCTACAGAACACACACACACTGTTAGAAGACTTCTACAGAACACACACACACTGTTAGAAGACTTCTACAGAACACACACACACACTGTTAGAAGAGTTCTACAGAACACACACACACTGTTAGAAGACTTCTATAGAACACACACACACTGTTAGAAGAGTTCTACAGAACACACACACACTGTTAGAAGACTTCTACAGAACACACACACACTGTTAGAAGACTTCTACAGAACACACACACACTGTTAGAAGAGTTCTACAGAACACACACACACTGTTAGAAGACTTCTACAGAACACACACACACTGTTAGAAGAGTTCTACAGAACACACACACACTGTTAGAAGACTTCTACAGAACACACACACACACACTGTTAGAAGACTTCTACAGAACACACACACACACACTGTTAGAAGAGTTCTACAGAACACACACACACACTGTTAGAAGACTTCTACAGAACACACACACACTGTTAGAAGAGTTCTACAGAACACACACACACTGTTAGAAGAGTTCTACAGAACACACACACACTGTTAGAAGAGTTCTACAGAACACACACACACACTGTTAGAAGAGTTCTACAGAACACACACACACTGTTAGAAGACTTCTACAGAACACACACACACTGTTAGAAGACTTCTACAGAACACACACACACTGTTAGAAGAGTTCTACAGAACACACACACACTGTTAGAAGAGTTCTACAGAACACACACACACTGTTAGAAGAGTTCTACAGAACACACACACACTGTTAGAAGAGTTCTACAGAACACACACACACTGTTAGAAGACTTCTATAAAACACACACACACTGTTAGAAGACTTCTACAGAACACACACACACTGTTAGAATAGTTCTACAGAACACACACACACACACACTGTTAGAAGACTTCTACAGAACACACACACACTGTTAGAAGACTTCTATAAAACACACACACACTGTTAGAAGACTTCTACAGAACACACACACACTGTTAGAAGACTTCTACAGAACACACACACACACACTGTTAGAAGAGTTCTACAGAACACACACACACACTGTTAGAAGACTTCTACAGAACACACACACACTGTTAGAAGACTTCTACAGAACACACACACACTGTTAGAAGAATTCTACAGAACACACACACACTGTTAGAAGAGTTCTACAGAACACACACATACTGTTAGAAGACTTATACAGAACACACACACACTGTTAGAAGACTTCTACAGAACACACACACACTGTTAGAAGACTTCTACAGAACACACACACACACTGTTAGAAGAGTTCTACAGAACACACACACACACTGTTAGAAGACTTCTACAGAACACACACACACTGTTAGAAGACTTCTACAGAACACACACACACTGTTAGAAGACTTCTACAGAACACACACACACTGTTAGAAGACTTCTACAGAACACACACACACTGTTAGAAGACTTCTACAGAACACACACACACTGTTAGAAGACTTCTACAGAACACACACACACTGTTAGAAGAGTTCTACAGAACACACACACACTGTTAGAAGACTTCTACAGAACACACACACACTGTTAGAAGACTTCTACAGAACACACACACACTGTTAGAAGAATTCTACAGAACACACACACACTGTTAGAAGACTTCTACAGAACACACACACACTGTTAGAAGACTTCTACAGAACACACACACACTGTTAGAAGAGTTCTACAGAACACACACACACTGTTAGAAGACTTCTACAGAACACACACACACTGTTAGAAGAATTCTACAGAACACACACACACTGTTAGAAGACTTCTACAGAACACACACACACTGTTAGAAGACTTCTACAGAACACACACACACTGTTTTGAAGACTTCTACAGAACACACACACACTGTTAGAAGAGTTCTACAGAACACACACACACTGTTAGAAGAGTTCTACAGAACACACACACACTGTTAGAAGACTTCTACAGAGCACACACACACTGTTAGAAGACTTCTATAAAACACACACACACACTGTTAGAAGAGTTCTACAGAACACACACACACACTGTTAGAAGACTTCTATAAAACACACACACACTGTTAGAAGACTTCTATAAAACACACACACACTGTTAGAAGAGTTCTACAGAACACACACACACTGTTAGAAGACTTCTACAGAACACACACACACTGTTAGAAGACTTCTACAGAACACACACACACTGTTAGAAGACTTCTACAGAACACACACACACTGTTAGAAGAGTTCTACAGAACACACACACACTGTTAGAAGAGTTCTACAGAACACACACACACTGTTAGAAGACTTCTACAGAACACACACACACACTGTTAGAAGAGTTCTACAGAACACACACACACTGTTAGAAGACTTCTACAGAACACACACACACTGTTAGAAGACTTCTACAGAACACACACACACTGTTAGAAGAGTTCTACAGAACACACACACACTGTTAGAAGAGTTCTACAGAACACACACACACTGTTAGAAGACTTCTATAAAACACACACACACACTGTTAGAAGAGTTCTACAGAACACACACACACTGTTAGAAGACTTCTACAGAACACACACACACTGTTAGAAGACTTCTACAGAACACACACACACTGTTAGAAGAGTTCTACAGAACACACACACACTGTTAGAAGACTTCTATAGAACAAACACACACTGTTGGAAGAGTTCTACAGAACACACACACACACACTGTTAGAAGACTTCTACAGAACACACACACACTGTTAGAAGACTTCTACAGAACACACACACACTGTTAGAAGACTTCTACAGAACACACACACACTGTTAGAAGAGTTCTACAGAACACACACACACTGTTAGAAGAGTTCTACAGAACACACACACACTGTTAGAAGACTTCTACAGAACACACACACACTGTTAGAAGACTTCTATAAAACACACACACACACTGTTAGAAGAGTTCTACAGAACACACACACACTGTTAGAAGACTTCTATAAAACACACACACACTGTTAGAAGAGTTCTACAGAACACACACACACTGTTAGAAGACTTCTACAGAACACACACACACTGTTAGAAGAGTTCTACAGAACACACACACACTGTTGGAAGACTTCTACAGAACACACACACACTGTTAGAAGACTTCTACAGAACACACACACACTGTTAGAAGACTTCTATAAAACACACACACACTGTTAGAAGAGTTCTACAGAACACACACACACTGTTGGAAGACTTCTACAGAACACACACACACTGTTAGAAGACTTCTATAGAACACACACACACTGTTGGAAGAGTTCTACAGAACACACACACACACACTGTTAGAAGACTTCTATAAAACACACACACACACTGTTAGAAGACTTCTATAAAACACACACACACACTGTTAGAAGACTTCTATAAAACACACACACACACTGTTAGAAGAGTTCTACAGAACACACACACACTGTTAGAAGACTTCTACAGAACACACACACACTGTTAGAAGACTTCTACAGAACACACACACACTGTTAGAAGACTTCTACAGAACACACACACACTGTTAGAAGAGTTCTACAGAACACACACACACTGTTGGAAGACTTCTACAGAACACACAAACACTGTTAGAAGACTTCTATAGAACACACACACACTGTTGGAAGAGTTCTACAGAACACACACACACACACTGTTCGAAGACTTCTACAGAACACACACACACTGTTAGAAGACTTCTACAGAACACACACACACTGTTAGAAGACTTCTACAGAACACACACACACTGTTAGAAGACTTCTACAGAACACACACACACTGTTAGAAGACTTCTACAGAACACACACACACTGTTAGAAGACTTATACAGAACACACACACACACTGTTAGAAGAGTTCTACAGAACACACACACACTGTTAGAAGAGTTCTACAGAACACACACACACTGTTAGAAGACTTCTACAGAACACACACACACACTGTTAGAAGAGTTCTACAGAACACACACACACTGTTAGAAGACTTCTACAGAACACACACACACTGTTAGAAGACTTCTACAGAACACACACACACTGTTAGAAGAGTTCTACAGAACACACACACACTGTTAGAAGAGTTCTACAGAACACACACACACTGTTAGAAGACTTCTATAAAACACACACACACACTGTTAGAAGAGTTCTACAGAACACACACACACTGTTAGAAGACTTCTACAGAACACACACACACTGTTAGAAGACTTCTACAGAACACACACACACTGTTAGAAGAGTTCTACAGAACACACACACACTGTTAGAAGACTTCTATAGAACAAACACACACTGTTGGAAGAGTTCTACAGAACACACACACACACACTGTTAGAAGACTTCTACAGAACACACACACACTGTTAGAAGACTTCTACAGAACACACACACACTGTTAGAAGACTTCTACAGAACACACACACACTGTTAGAAGAGTTCTACAGAACACACACACACTGTTAGAAGAGTTCTACAGAACACACACACACTGTTAGAAGACTTCTACAGAACACACACACACTGTTAGAAGACTTCTATAAAACACACACACACACTGTTAGAAGACTTCTACAGAACACACACACACTGTTAGAAGACTTCTACAGAACACACACACACTGTTAGAAGAGTTCTACAGAACACACACACACTGTTAGAAGAGTTCTACAGAACACACACACACTGTTAGAAGACTTCTATAAAACACACACACACACTGTTAGAAGAGTTCTACAGAACACACACACACTGTTAGAAGAGTTCTACAGAACACACACACACTGTTAGAAGAGTTCTACAGAACACACACACACTGTTAGAAGACTTCTATAGAACACACACACACTGTTGGAAGAGTTCTACAGAACACACACACACACACTGTTAGAAGACTTCTACAGAACACACACACACTGTTAGAAGACTTCTACAGAACACACACACACTGTTAGAAGACTTCTACAGAACACACACACACTGTTAGAAGAGTTCTACAGAACACACACACACTGTTAGAAGAGTTCTACAGAACACACACACACCGTTAGAAGACTTCTACAGAACACACACACACTGTTAGAAGACTTCTATAAAACACACACACACACTGTTAGAAGAGTTCTACAGAACACACACACACTGTTAGAAGACTTCTATAAAACACACACACACTGTTAGAAGAGTTCTACAGAACACACACACACTGTTAGAAGACTTCTATAAAACACACACACACACTGTTAGAAGACTTCTACAGAACACACACACACACTGTTAGAAGAGTTCTACAGAACACACACACACTGTTAGAAGACTTCTACAGAACACACACACACTGTTAGAAGAGTTCTACAGAACACACACACACTGTTAGAAGACTTCTACAGAACACACACACACTGTTAGAAGACTTCTACAGAACACACACACACTGTTAGAAGACTTCTACAGAACACACACACACTGTTAGAAGAGTTCTACAGAACACACACACACTGTTAGAAGACTTCTACAGAACACACACACACTGTTAGAAGAGTTCTACAGAACACACACACACTGTTAGAAGACTTCTACAGAACACACACACACTGTTAGAAGACTTCTACAGAACACACACACACTGTTAGAAGAGTTCTACAGAACACACACACACTGTTGGAAGACTTCTACAGAACACACAAACACTGTTAGAAGACTTCTATAGAACACACACACACTGTTGGAAGAGTTCTACAGAACACACACACACACACACTGTTAGAAGACTTCTACAGAACACACAAACACTGTTAGAAGACTTCTATAGAACACACACACACTGTTGGAAGAGTTCTACAGAACACACACACACACACACTGTTAGAAGACTTCTATAAAACACACACACACTGTTAGAAGACTTCTACAGAACACACACACACTGTTAGAAGACTTCTACAGAACACACACACACTGTTAGAAGAGTTCTACAGAACACACACACACTGTTGGAAGACTTCTACAGAACACACAAACACTGTTAGAAGACTTCTATAGAACACACACACACTGTTGGAAGAGTTCTACAGAACACACACACACACACTGTTCGAAGACTTCTACAGAACACACACACACTGTTAGAAGACTTCTACAGAACACACACACACTGTTAGAAGACTTCTACAGAACACACACACACTGTTAGAAGACTTCTACAGAACACACACACACTGTTAGAAGACTTCTACAGAACACACACACACTGTTAGAAGAGTTCTACAGAACACACACACACTGTTAGAAGAGTTCTACAGAACACACACACACTGTTAGAAGACTTCTACAGAACACACACACACACTGTTAGAAGAGTTCTACAGAACACACACACACTGTTAGAAGACTTCTACAGAACACACACACACTGTTAGAAGACTTCTACAGAACACACACACACTGTTAGAAGACTTCTACAGAACACACACACACTGTTAGAAGACTTCTATAAAACACACACACACACTGTTAGAAGAGTTCTACAGAACACACACACACTGTTAGAAGACTTCTATAAAACACACACACACTGTTAGAAGAGTTCTACAGAACACACACACACTGTTAGAAGACTTCTATAAAACACACACATACTGTTAGAAGACTTCTACAGAACACACACACACACTGTTAGAAGAGTTCTACAGAACACACACACACTGTTAGAAGAGTTCTACAGAACACACACACACTGTTAGAAGACTTCTACAGAACACACACACACACTGTTAGAAGAGTTCTACAGAACACACACACACTGTTAGAAGACTTCTACAGAACACACACACACTGTTAGAAGACTTCTATAAAACACACACACACACTGTTAGAAGAGTTCTACAGAACACACACACACTGTTAGAAGACTTCTATAAAACACACACACACTGTTAGAAGACTTCTATAAAACACACACACACTGTTAGAAGACTTCTACAGAACACACACACACTGTTAGAAGACTTCTACAGAACACACACACACTGTTAGAAGAGTTCTACAGAACACACACACACTGTTGGAAGACTTCTACAGAACACACAAACACTGTTAGAAGACTTCTATAGAACACACACACACTGTTGGAAGAGTTCTACAGAACACACACACACACACTGTTCGAAGACTTCTACAGAACACACACACACTGTTAGAAGACTTCTACAGAACACACACACACTGTTAGAAGACTTCTACAGAACACACACACACTGTTAGAAGACTTCTACAGAACACACACACACTGTTAGAAGACTTCTACAGAACACACACACACTGTTAGAAGAGTTCTACAGAACACACACACACTGTTAGAAGAGTTCTACAGAACACACACACACTGTTAGAAGACTTCTACAGAACACACACACACACTGTTAGAAGAGTTCTACAGAACACACACACACTGTTAGAAGACTTCTACAGAACACACACACACTGTTAGAAGACTTCTACAGAACACACACACACTGTTAGAAGACTTCTACAGAACACACACACACTGTTAGAAGACTTCTATAAAACACACACACACACTGTTAGAAGAGTTCTACAGAACACACACACACTGTTAGAAGACTTCTATAAAACACACACACACTGTTAGAAGAGTTCTACAGAACACACACACACTGTTAGAAGACTTCTATAAAACACACACATACTGTTAGAAGACTTCTACAGAACACACACACACACTGTTAGAAGAGTTCTACAGAACACACACACACTGTTAGAAGAGTTCTACAGAACACACACACACTGTTAGAAGACTTCTACAGAACACACACACACACTGTTAGAAGAGTTCTACAGAACACACACACACTGTTAGAAGACTTCTACAGAACACACACACACTGTTAGAAGACTTCTATAAAACACACACACACACTGTTAGAAGAGTTCTACAGAACACACACACACTGTTAGAAGACTTCTATAAAACACACACACACTGTTAGAAGAGTTCTACAGAACACACACACACTGTTAGAAGACTTCTATAAAACACACACATACTGTTAGAAGACTTCTACAGAACACACACACACACTGTTAGAAGAGTTCTACAGAACACACACACACTGTTAGAAGAGTTCTACAGAACACACACACACTGTTAGAAGACTTCTATAAAACACACACACACACTGTTAGAAGAGTTCTACAGAACACACACACACTGTTAGAAGACTTCTACAGAACACACACACACTGTTAGAAGACTTCTATAAAACACACACACACACTGTTAGAAGAGTTCTACAGAACACACACACACTGTTAGAAGACTTCTATAAAACACACACACACTGTTAGAAGAGTTCTACAGAACACACACACACTGTTAGAAGACTTCTATAAAACACACACATACTGTTAGAAGACTTCTACAGAACACACACACACACTGTTAGAAGAGTTCTACAGAACACACACACACTGTTAGAAGAGTTCTACAGAACACACACACACTGTTAGAAGACTTCTATAAAACACACACACACACTGTTAGACGAGTTCTACAGAACACACACACACTGTTAGAAGACTTCTACAGAACACACACACACTGTTAGAAGAGTTCTACAGAACACACACACACTGTTAGAAGACTTCTACAGAACACACACACACTGTTAGAAGACTTCTACAGAACACACACACACTGTTAGAAGACTTCTACAGAACACACACACACTGTTAGAAGAGTTCTACAGAACACACACACACTGTTAGAAGACTTCTACAGAACACACACACACTGTTAGAAGAGTTCTACAGAACACACACACACTGTTAGAAGACTTCTACAGAACACACACACACTGTTAGAAGACTTCTACAGAACACACACACACTGTTAGAAGAGTTCTACAGAACACACACACACTGTTGGAAGACTTCTACAGAACACACAAACACTGTTAGAAGACTTCTATAGAACACACACACACTGTTGGAAGAGTTCTACAGAACACACACACACACACACTGTTAGAAGACTTCTACAGAACACACAAACACTGTTAGAAGACTTCTATAGAACACACACACACTGTTGGAAGAGTTCTACAGAACACACACACACACACTGTTAGAAGACTTCTATAAAACACACACACACTGTTAGAAGATTTCTACAGAACACACACACACTGTTAGAAGACTTCTACAGAACACACACACACTGTTAGAAGACTTCTACAGAACACACACACACTGTTAGAAGACTTCTACAGAACACACACACACTGTTAGAAGAGTTCTACAGAACACACACACACTGTTGGAAGACTTCTACAGAACACACAAACACTGTTAGAAGACTTCTATAGAACACACACACACTGTTGGAAGAGTTCTACAGAACACACACACACACACTGTTCGAAGACTTCTACAGAACACACACACACTGTTAGAAGACTTCTACAGAACACACACACACTGTTAGAAGACTTCTACAGAACACACACACACTGTTAGAAGACTTCTACAGAACACACACACACTGTTAGAAGACTTCTACAGAACACACACACACTGTTAGAAGACTTCTACAGAACACACACACACTGTTAGAAGAGTTCTACAGAACACACACACACTGTTAGAAGAGTTCTACAGAACACACACACACTGTTAGAAGACTTCTACAGAACACACACACACACTGTTAAAAGAGTTCTACAGAACACACACACACTGTTAGAAGACTTCTACAGAACACACACACACTGTTAGAAGACTTCTACAGAACACACACACACTGTTAGAAGAGTTCTACAGAACACACACACACTGTTAGAAGAGTTCTACAGAACACACACACACTGTTAGAAGACTTCTATAAAACACACACACACACTGTTAGAAGAGTTCTACAGAACACACACACACTGTTAGAAGACTTCTACAGAACACACACACACTGTTAGAAGACTTCTACAGAACACACACACACTGTTAGAAGAGTTCTACAGAACACACAAACACTGTTAGAAGACTTCTATAGAACACACACACACTGTTGGAAGAGTTCTACAGAACACACACACACACACTGTTAGAAGACTTCTACAGAACACACAAACACTGTTAGAAGACTTCTATAGAACACACACACACTGTTGGAAGAGTTCTACAGAACACACACACACACACTGTTAGAAGACTTCTATAAAACACACACACACACTGTTAGAAGAGTTCTACAGAACACACACACACTGTTAGAAGTCTTCTATAAAACACACACACACTGTTAGAAGAGTTCTACAGAACACACACACACACTGTTAGAAGAGTTCTACAGAACACACACACACTGTTAGAAGACTTCTACAGAACACACACACACTGTTAGAAGACTTCTACAGAACACACACACACTGTTAGAAGACTTCTACAGAACACACACACACTGTTAGAAGAGTTCTACAGAACACACACACACTGTTGGAAGACTTCTACAGAACACACAAACACTGTTAGAAGACTTCTATAGAACACACACACACTGTTGGAAGAGTTCTACAGAACACACACACACACACTGTTCGAAGACTTCTACAGAACACACACACACTGTTAGAAGACTTCTACAGAACACACACACACTGTTAGAAGAGTTTTACAGAACACACACACACTGTTAGAAGACTTCTACAGAACACACACACACTGTTAGAAGAGTTCTACAGAACACACACACACTGTTAGAAGAGTTCTACAGAACACACACACACTGTTAGAAGACTTCTACAGAACACACACACACTGTTAGAAGACTTCTACAGAACACACACACACTGTTAGAAGACTTCTACAGAACACACACACACTGTTAGAAGAGTTCTACAGAACACACACACACTGTTGGAAGACTTCTACAGAACACACAAACACTGTTAGAAGACTTCTATAGAACACACACACACTGTTGGAAGAGTTCTACAGAACACACACACACACACTGTTCGAAGACTTCTACAGAACACACACACACTGTTAGAAGACTTCTACAGAACACACACACACTGTTAGAAGACTTCTACAGAACACACACACACTGTTAGAAGACTTCTACAGAACACACACACACTGTTAGAAGACTTCTACAGAACACACACACACTGTTAGAAGACTTCTACAGAACACACACACACTGTTAGAAGAGTTCTACAGAACACACACACACTGTTAGAAGAGTTCTACAGAACACACACACACTGTTAGAAGACTTCTACAGAACACACACACACACTGTTAAAAGAGTTCTACAGAACACACACACACTGTTAGAAGACTTCTACAGAACACACACACACTGTTAGAAGACTTCTACAGAACACACACACACTGTTAGAAGAGTTCTACAGAACACACACACACTGTTAGAAGAGTTCTACAGAACACACACACACTGTTAGAAGACTTCTATAAAACACACACACACACTGTTAGAAGAGTTCTACAGAACACACACACACTGTTAGAAGACTTCTACAGAACACACACACACTGTTAGAAGACTTCTACAGAACACACACACACTGTTAGAAGAGTTCTACAGAACACACAAACACTGTTAGAAGACTTCTATAGAACACACACACACTGTTGGAAGAGTTCTACAGAACACACACACACACACTGTTAGAAGACTTCTACAGAACACACAAACACTGTTAGAAGACTTCTATAGAACACACACACACTGTTGGAAGAGTTCTACAGAACACACACACACACACTGTTAGAAGACTTCTATAAAACACACACACACACTGTTAGAAGAGTTCTACAGAACACACACACACTGTTAGAAGTCTTCTATAAAACACACACACACTGTTAGAAGAGTTCTACAGAACACACACACACACTGTTAGAAGAGTTCTACAGAACACACACACACTGTTAGAAGACTTCTACAGAACACACACACACTGTTAGAAGACTTCTACAGAACACACACACACTGTTAGAAGACTTCTACAGAACACACACACACTGTTAGAAGAGTTCTACAGAACACACACACACTGTTGGAAGACTTCTACAGAACACACAAACACTGTTAGAAGACTTCTATAGAACACACACACACTGTTGGAAGAGTTCTACAGAACACACACACACACACTGTTCGAAGACTTCTACAGAACACACACACACTGTTAGAAGACTTCTACAGAACACACACACACTGTTAGAAGAGTTTTACAGAACACACACACACTGTTAGAAGACTTCTACAGAACACACACACACTGTTAGAAGACTTCTACAGAACACACACACACTGTTAGAAGAGTTCTACAGAACACACACACACTGTTGGAAGACTTCTACAGAACACACAAACACTGTTAGAAGACTTCTATAGAACACACACACACTGTTGGAAGAGTTCTACAGAACACACACACACACACTGTTCGAAGACTTCTACAGAACACACACACACTGTTAGAAGACTTCTACAGAACACACACACACTGTTAGAAGAGTTTTACAGAACACACACACACTGTTAGAAGACTTCTACAGAACACACACACACTGTTAGAAGAGTTCTACAGAACACACACACACTGTTAGAAGAGTTCTACAGAACACACACACACTGTTAGAAGACTTCTACAGAACACACACACACTGTTAGAAGACTTCTACAGAACACACACACACTGTTAGAAGACTTCTACAGAACACACACACACTGTTAGAAGAGTTCTACAGAACACACACACACTGTTGGAAGACTTCTACAGAACACACAAACACTGTTAGAAGACTTCTATAGAACACACACACACTGTTGGAAGAGTTCTACAGAACACACACACACACACTGTTCGAAGACTTCTACAGAACACACACACACTGTTAGAAGACTTCTACAGAACACACACACACTGTTAGAAGACTTCTACAGAACACACACACACTGTTAGAAGACTTCTACAGAACACACACACACTGTTAGAAGACTTCTACAGAACACACACACACTGTTAGAAGACTTCTACAGAACACACACACACTGTTAGAAGAGTTCTACAGAACACACACACACTGTTAGAAGAGTTCTACAGAACACACACACACTGTTAGAAGACTTCTACAGAACACACACACACACTGTTAAAAGAGTTCTACAGAACACACACACACTGTTAGAAGACTTCTATAAAACACACACACACACTGTTAGAAGAGTTCTACAGAACACACACACACTGTTAGAAGACTTCTACAGAACACACACACACTGTTAGAAGACTTCTACAGAACACACACACACTGTTAGAAGAGTTTTACAGAACACACACACACTGTTAGAAGACTTCTACAGAACACACACACACTGTTAGAAGACTTCTACAGAACACACACACACTGTTAGAAGAGTTCTACAGAACACACACACACTGTTGGAAGACTTCTACAGAACACACAAACACTGTTAGAAGACTTCTATAGAACACACACACACTGTTGGAAGAGTTCTACAGAACACACACACACACACTGTTCGAAGACTTCTACAGAACACACACACACTGTTAGAAGACTTCTACAGAACACACACACACTGTTAGAAGAGTTTTACAGAACACACACACACTGTTAGAAGACTTCTACAGAACACACACACACTGTTAGAAGAGTTCTACAGAACACACACACACTGTTAGAAGAGTTCTACAGAACACACACACACTGTTAGAAGACTTCTACAGAACACACACACACTGTTAGAAGACTTCTACAGAACACACACACACTGTTAGAAGACTTCTACAGAACACACACACACTGTTAGAAGAGTTCTACAGAACACACACACACTGTTGGAAGACTTCTACAGAACACACAAACACTGTTAGAAGACTTCTATAGAACACACACACACTGTTGGAAGAGTTCTACAGAACACACACACACACACTGTTCGAAGACTTCTACAGAACACACACACACTGTTAGAAGACTTCTACAGAACACACACACACTGTTAGAAGACTTCTACAGAACACACACACACTGTTAGAAGACTTCTACAGAACACACACACACTGTTAGAAGACTTCTACAGAACACACACACACTGTTAGAAGACTTCTACAGAACACACACACACTGTTAGAAGAGTTCTACAGAACACACACACACTGTTAGAAGAGTTCTACAGAACACACACACACTGTTAGAAGACTTCTACAGAACACACACACACACTGTTAAAAGAGTTCTACAGAACACACACACACTGTTAGAAGACTTCTACAGAACACACACACACTGTTAGAAGACTTCTACAGAACACACACACACTGTTAGAAGAGTTCTACAGAACACACACACACTGTTAGAAGAGTTCTACAGAACACACACACACTGTTAGAAGACTTCTATAAAACACACACACACACTGTTAGAAGAGTTCTACAGAACACACACACACTGTTAGAAGACTTCTACAGAACACACACACACTGTTAGAAGACTTCTACAGAACACACACACACTGTTAGAAGAGTTCTACAGAACACACAAACACTGTTAGAAGACTTCTATAGAACACACACACACTGTTGGAAGAGTTCTACAGAACACACACACACACACTGTTAGAAGACTTCTACAGAACACACAAACACTGTTAGAAGACTTCTATAGAACACACACACACTGTTGGAAGAGTTCTACAGAACACACACACACACACTGTTAGAAGACTTCTATAAAACACACACACACACTGTTAGAAGAGTTCTACAGAACACACACACACTGTTAGAAGTCTTCTATAAAACACACACACACTGTTAGAAGAGTTCTACAGAACACACACACACACTGTTAGAAGAGTTCTACAGAACACACACACACTGTTAGAAGACTTCTACAGAACACACACACACTGTTAGAAGACTTCTACAGAACACACACACACTGTTAGAAGACTTCTACAGAACACACACACACTGTTAGAAGAGTTCTACAGAACACACACACACTGTTGGAAGACTTCTACAGAACACACAAACACTGTTAGAAGACTTCTATAGAACACACACACACTGTTGGAAGAGTTCTACAGAACACACACACACACACTGTTCGAAGACTTCTACAGAACACACACACACTGTTAGAAGACTTCTACAGAACACACACACACTGTTAGAAGAGTTTTACAGAACACACACACACTGTTAGAAGACTTCTACAGAACACACACACACTGTTAGAAGAGTTCTACAGAACACACACACACTGTTAGAAGAGTTCTACAGAACACACACACACTGTTAGAAGACTTCTACAGAACACACACACACTGTTAGAAGACTTCTACAGAACACACACACACACTGTTAGAAGACTTCTACAGAACACACACACACTGTTAGAAGAGTTCTACAGAACACACACACACTGTTGGAAGACTTCTACAGAACACACAAACACTGTTAGAAGACTTCTATAGAACACACACACACTGTTGGAAGAGTTCTACAGAACACACACACACACACTGTTCGAAGACTTCTACAGAACACACACACACTGTTAGAAGACTTCTACAGAACACACACACACTGTTAGAAGACTTCTACAGAACACACACACACTGTTAGAAGTGAACCAGCACAGTACAGTGAACCAGGAAAAAGAGACCCCATGCATTTGGGAGTAAAGAGAATGTTAAGTAATCAAATGATACCTTATTGAAGGAGCAGTTCTCAGCATCTCAGCATCTTTTCTCTAGCTTAGCACAAAGATTCACAGTTGTT
This sequence comes from Salvelinus alpinus, assembly GCF_045679555.1. NCBI lineage: Eukaryota > Metazoa > Chordata > Actinopteri > Salmoniformes > Salmonidae > Salvelinus > Salvelinus alpinus. The sequence continues at coordinate 21,072,257 of NC_092104.1, forward strand.
TTAGCTACAGATTATAAATATAGGAACATAGTGGAGACAACAGCTTTATAGTCAGGCTGAATCATCATGAATTTAAATAATATAAGACTCACTAAAGTAAATAGTAGGACTCAAACAAACGTTAACCTGTTAAATTTAATGTAAATACAGAGGATTACCAGGCCTTGTACTCCGAGCATGCGCTGTCCAACTGGCAAGTGTCTTCACTGACATTTCCAACCTGTCCCTGGTCGAGTCTGTAATACCAACATGTTTCAAGCAGACCACCATAGTCCCTGTGGCCAAGAAGACCAAGGGAACCTGCCAAATGACTACCGTTCCGTAGCACTCAGGTCTGTAGCCATGAAGTGCTTTGAAAGGCTGGTCATGGCTCACATCAACACCATCATCCGTGAAACCCTAGACCCACTCCAATTTGCATACCGCCCCAACAGATCCAGAGATGACACTGCCCTTTCCCACCTGGACAAAAGGAACACCTACGTGAGAATATTATTCATTGACTACAGCTCAGCGTTCAACACCATAGTGCACTCAAAGCTCATCAATGAGCTAAGGACCCTGGGACTAAACACCTCCCTCTGCAACTGGATCCTGGACTTCCTGACGGGCCTCCCCCAGGTGGTAAGGGTAGGCTACAACACATCTGCCATGCTGATCCTCAACACGGGGGCCCCTCAGGGGTGCGGGCTTAGTCCCATCCTGTTCTCCCTGTTCACCCAGGACTGCGTGGCCAAGCACGACTCCAACACCATAATTTAGTTTGCCGACAATGATGCCTGATCACCGACAATGATGAGACAGCCTATAGGGAGGATGAGAGAGACCTGGAAGTGTGGTGCCATGACAACAACCTCTCCCTCAACGTGATCAAGACAAAGGAGATGATCGTGGACTACAGGAAAAGGAGGGCCGAGCATGCCCCCATTCTCATCGACGGGGCTGTAGTGGAGCAGGTTGAAAGCTTCAAGTTCCTTGGTGTCCACATCACCAACAAACTATCATGGTCCAAACACACCAAGGCAGTCGTGATGAGGGCAGCTGGCAGCTCCGGACAGGAGGGCGACTCTGGCGGCTCCGTACTGGAGATTGTCGCTGGAGGCTCCGTACTGGGGATCGTCGCTGGAGGCTCCGGACTGGGGATCGTCGCTGGAGGCTCCGGACTGGGGATCGTCGCTGGAGGCTCCGGACTGAAGGGCATCGCTGGAGGCTACGGACTGAAGAGCGTCGCTGGAGGCTCCGGACTGAAGGGCGTCACTGGAGTGGAGAGACACACAGGAGGCTTCGTGCCATGGATCATCACTGGAGGCTTCTTGCCATGGATCATCACTGGAGGCTTCTTGCCATGGATCATCATTGGAGGCTTCGTGCCATGGATCATCACTGGAGGCTTCGTGCCATGGATCATCATTGGAGGCTTCGTGCCATGGATCATCACTGGAGGCTTCTTGCCATGGATCATCACTGGAGGCTTCTTGCCATGGATCATCACTGGAGGCGTCGTGCCATGGATAATCACTGGAGGCTTCTTGCCATGGATCATCACTTGAGTGGAGAGACACACAGGAGGCCTGGCTCTGGGAGCAGGCACAGGACTCACCAGGCTGAGACAGGCAGGAGGGTTAGGGCTTAGTACAGGCACAGGACTCACCAGGCTGGGGAGACATGCAGGAGGCCTCTTCCTTGGCCGAGGCACCGGATACACTGGGCCGTGGAGGCGCACTGGCGCAGAGCTAGCACATCTCCTCCTGGCTGGATCCCCCCTGTAGCCCGGCAAGTGCGGGGAGCTGGAACAGGCCGCACTGGGCTGTGCTGGCAAACCGGGGACACCGTGCGTAGGGCTGGCGCAGGATAACCCGGGCCGAGGAGACACACTGGAGGCCAGATGCGCTGAGCCGACACCATCCCTCCTGGCTCGATGCCCACTCTAGCCCGGCCGATGCGAGGAGCTGCGATGTAGCGCACCGGGCTATGAGTGCGCACTGGGGACACCGTGCGCTTCACCGCATAACACGGTGCCTGCCCGGTCACTCTCTCCCCACGGCAAACACGAGAAGTTGGCTCAGGTCTATGACCTGACTCCGTCAATCTTCCCGTGTTCCCCCCCCCAAAAAAAATTCTGGGGTTGCCTCTCGTGCACGCCTCCTCGAGCCAACTCCTCGTAGCGTCACCGCTCCGACTTAGCTGCCTCCAGCTCCTCTTTAGGACGGCGATACTCTCTCGTCTATGCCCAGGGTCCCTTGCCGTCCAGGATTTCATCCCATGTCCAACTCTCCAACAAATGCTGCTCCTTCCTACCACGCTGCTTGGTCCTTTGGTGGTGGGTAGTTCTGTAACGATTCTCGTGGGCTGAAGGAAGATTGGACCAAGGTGCAGCGTTTAAAGTGTTCATAATTTAATCCAAAAACCAATCGAACAAAAACAACAAACAGGGGAACAAAAGCGAAACAGTTCTGTCTGGTGCAGACACAAAAACAGAAAACAACTACCCACAAAACACAGGTGGGAAAAGGCTACCTAAGTATGGTTCTCAATCAGAGACAACGATAGACAGCTGCCTCTGATTGAGAACCACACCCGGCCAAACACATAGAAATAGACAACATAGAACAAAAACATAGAATGCCCACCCCAACTCACGCCCTGACCAACCAAAATAGAGACATAAAAACAATCTCTAAGGTCAGGGCGTGACAATCAAATCAAGTTTATTTTATATAGCCCTTCGTACATCAGCTAATATCTCGAAGTGCTGTACAGAAACCCAGCCTAAAACCCCAAACAGCAAGCAATGCAGGTGTAGAAGCACGGTGGCTAGGAAAAACTCCCTAGAAAGGCCAAAACCTAGGAAGAAACCTAGAGAGGAACCAGGCTATGAGGGGTGGCCAGTCCTCTTCTGGCTGTGCCGGGTGGAGATTATAACAGAACATGGCCAAGATGTTCAAATGTTCATAAATGACCAGCATGGTCAAATAATAATAATCACAGTAGTTATCGAGGGTGTAGCAAGTCAGCACCTCAGGAGTAAATGTCAGTTGGCTTTTCATAGCCGATCATTAAGAGTATCTCTACCGCTCCTGCGGTCTCTAGAGAGTTGAAAACAGCAGGTCTGGGACAGGTGGCACGTCCGGTGGACAGGTCAGGGTTCCATAGCCGCAGGCAGAACAGTTGAAACTGGAACAGCAGCAAGGCCAGGTGGACTGGGGACAGCAAGGAGTCATCATGCCCGGTAGTCCTGAGGCATGGTCCTAGGGCTCAGGTCCTCCGAGAGAGAGAAAGAAAGAGAGAAGGAGAGAATTAGAGAGAGCATACTTAAATTCACACAGGACACCGGATAAGACAGGAGAAGTACTCCAGATATAACCAACTGACCCTAGCCCCCCGACACATAAACTACTGCAGCATAAATACTGGAGGCTGAGACAGGAGGGGTCAGGAGACACTGTGGCCCCATCCGATGATACCCCCAGACAGGGCCAAACAGGAAGGATATAACCCCACCCACTTTGCCAAAGCACAGCCCCCGCACCACTAGAGGGATAACTTCAACCACCAACTTACAATCCTGAGACAAGGCCGAGAATAGCCCACAAAGATCTCCACCACAGCACAAACCAAGGGGGGGCACGACAATGACCTGGACTAACCTGTACCCCCGCACATTGACTCTATACTGGTACCCCATGTATATAGTCTCATTATTGTTATTTTATTGCTACTTTTTATTTTATTTTTTACTTCAGTTTATTTTGTAAATATTAAAATGTTCTTAAAATTGCATTGTTGGTTAAGGGCTTGTAAGTAAGCATTTACACCTGTTTTATTTGGCACATGTGACAGATACAATTTGATTTGATTTGTAAATGTATATTTCTGCCTAAATAGACATAACGAAAGTAAAGATTTATCATGAGGGGGCCATAAACAACAACTAGTAATGATGCATACTCCAAGAAAGATGTAAATCTCACCTTTCTGGTAAAAATGTTTAGAAATTGCTGAGGTGTACTCACTTTTGAGGAAGAAAAGGAGAGCCGCACACTCTAGGAGCTCAGATGCAATAATTTATTAACCAACGTTTCGACAGACAAGCTGTCTTCATCAGGGTATAATGACAAATACTGTGGGTCACTAGTTTATATAGTGTCTCACACAGTTGTCTGTAATCATGGCTGAATGAATAGATAGCATGCGATCATAGATACATTTTGGCTACATAGGTCTACAAACATTTACAATGAATAGAAAAATCACAATGATCACAAGAATGATTCAGATCAAAGTCTACGTTGAGACCGAAGGAAGCCAGGGTCTTTAAATTAAAGATCCAGGCAGTCTCTCGTTTTAACAATCAATTGTCGAGGTCACCCACACTCCTAGGGAGGGTGAGGTGTTCGATGCCGATATAACGAAGGGACCAAATCGAGTGGTTCGCTTCCAGAAAGTGGGTCACAACTGGGTATGTTGAATTGAATTTGCACCTAATGATGCTCGGAGATTCGTACTTTTAATTCACGCTTTAACTAGCCTTTTCTTTTTCAAGTGTTCTACTCCGCTAGCCAGCATCTCGCCTAAACAGGTGTGCGTTTCTTTCGCCTCCAGAATACTCACTTTTGAGGACACAAACTCAAGTACATAATAAAAATACGATGAAAATATGAAATATCCTATATAATGTAGTACCTATGAGATCAAGAGTGGCAATTGTCTGTCTCTCTCCATGACCCTGTATGCATAAACAAATCATCATCACAGTGTCCAATGTGTGTAGAGAGGGCCAGTAAAGCAGTACCAAAACAGTGATGATGAAAGGTTATGTGCTATAGCTGTACAGGGTCATGGAGAGACAGACTTCTTCCATATGTTATCATACTAGTTAGAATTGCAGAACCACTGGAGTGCAGTGCCAGTACAGTAGACTGCAGTAACCAGTATTCTTTGGTTCTGCTATAACTATTGAACTATTCACACTATTTGTTATCTTTAGCTAGTCTAACATACTGTCACTACTGTTCTATGCTATTGTATTATTTTGCAATAATACATGCTGTTGCATCAGTGTCGATACGCATGTAAAATGACACAGTCAGTCCTCAAGTGTTAGCGATTAGAGCGTTGGGCCAGTAACCGAAAATCTCCTGTTCTGAATACCCGAGTCGACAAGGTTCAAATCTGCACTTAATGCTAATTTGCTCCAGCGGTGCCTTACTTCTATGGCTGACCCTGTAAAACAACACATTTCACTGCACCTATCCGGTGCATGTTTTTTGTTATAGTGGAAGGTTTGTGTTGGTCCTCCATTGTTTATTATTGATAGATATGTCCTCTAAGAGATGAGCCAACATGGGCAGGGCCAGTCCTGAACATTTAGAACTGAATGAATTTGAACCAGAATGAATCAGACTTTCACAGGTCATGCAGCCTGAAGTGTTAGACGTGCTCAATAGTTCCACTATGAGCTAGGAGTCGACCAGAATAGAAAGGTTGTGGCTCCATGTATAGGATCGACTAGACACTTTTTTCAATACTTTTATAAAAAATGTATTAAAAAAAAGATAATAATAAAAAATATATTTTATTTTACACATTCAGGCATTCACACATTCCCTCGTTTAACAAGGTGTTAGTAAAGGTGTCTGCATGCTTCCCATCCGAAACAGTTCGGAACACTTTGTGCATATATTATGATGACATTTTGTGACGTTTTTGTTCGTTTTGGTCTTCGGCAAGGGATTCTTCAGTTAATAAGGATTCTTCAGTTAAGTGTTTGTTGTCATTCAACAAGAGACGACTCGTTTTCTTGCAAATTTCTTCTGCACCAAAGATCTTATATGATGTAAAATCACGCTACTAAGACCTCCTCTGCAGAAAGATAAATATTAATGACAGATTTATTGAGTTATCTTATATTAATTCAGACTATTTTGGGGAAGTGTATAATGGCTACGGCCTCTCAATATGGACAAACAGTACTATTACAGATTTTTTCTCATTTTTCAAGCGAAGGTCTTATAAGGGAGTATGCGAGCACATTCGCTTGAGTTCGGCTAGGCGCCATACAAAGTGAAGCACGCTGACGCTTTAAGTCGTGTGATGGTATGGTGTGATGTATATGGTGTGATGTATATGGTGTGATGGTATGGTGTGATGTATATGGAATGGATTGACAGTTTATAGTTCATGTTGTGAATGTCCCATTTACCGAGAGCAGTCATCTATCTGCTAGTCACTCATTGTCTGTCCCTCCATGCAAAATAAATCAAGAAGCATTGTCTGTGGATGAGGCAGTGTGTGTGTGTGTCTTGTAATCAGGCTTAGCATACCTCGTAATCAAGATGAACATTTTACACACACACAAACAAAAGGAAGAGGGTGGAGAGGTATGGAGGGAGGAGAATGACAAACATTAAAGAGGGAAATGGAAAGAGAGCGAGAGAGAGAGAGAGAGAGAGAGAGCGTAACCCTAGTACCTGTAGCAGGGGCTGAGGCGTTTAGCTGGTGGTGCCAGGGAGCTTTTACCAGTCTGTGGTCAGACAGAAATTAAAGGCAATGGAGCGATTGAATGGTCAGTCACACATGCACGCACGCACGCACGCACACACACACACACACACACACACACACACACACACACACACACACAGTTGAATGGACTTTGAGAAATCACTGTTAGATTTTATAATGTCACAGTGATTCCACGTCTCCATCACCCATAATGCAGAGTGACTGAACAAGCATTCTGACACACACACACACACACTCACACCGCTGGAAAGGAGGGAGGGATGGAGGGAGGGGGAGAGAAACACACAGCTCATTAAAATACAGATGTGACTTATACCTATCAGGATATTTGGGGAAATGTTTGTAGCAAAAGCGTTGATAACAACCACATCAGTCAACATTACACACATTGGTACTACAGATGGATACCATGATAGAAATGATTAGTAGAAGGTAGGGTTTACTGTAAGTCACTCTCAATTAGCTTTTTTGGGGGGGGAGAAAGATTGAGAGAGGGGTGGCGAGAGAGAGAACAGGTCAAAGATAAAGAAGCTCTCACTGTCTGTCTGTCTTTCTCGCTCTCTGTCACCCTCTCTGTCTCTTTTTCTCTCTGTTTATTTTCTGTAATCTCTATAGTGAAATAACAGGCAGGTCACCCGTGATACAAGTCAGTTTTCGACGTCCATCCATGTCTGAGAGTGTCGGGAGATTACGTGGAAATTGACCACTATGGGCAACAGTGAGCACTATCACCTTCAAGTAGGCTTCAGTTTCGGTTTTGCTAGGGCTTTGGGGATGGGGATGGTGGATGTGTGTAAGCATCTGTCTGCATGTTCAAATCTGGTGATAAAATGTAGCATTTTGAGATTTTTGTTTTAAATGTTCATCCATGTTTCTCAAATGTCAAATTTCGAAGTTGCTCCAAACATCAAATTTCAAATTGTTTAAGGCAGCGTTTCCTAAACTCAGTCCTCGAGTCCCCAGGTGGTGCACATTTAGTTTTTTTGCCGTAACACTACACAGCTGATTCAAATGATCAAACGTTGATGATTAGTTGATTATTTGAATCAGATGTGTAGTGCTAGGGTAAAAATACAAAACGTGCAGCCCTTGGAATCCCGAGGAACGAGTTTGGGAAACCCTGGTATAAGGTCTAAGATGAAGTTTGAATCCAGCGATAGAAAGTCAGAATTAGACGTTCATCCATGTTTCTCAAAATTCAAAGTTGTTCCAAACGTCAAATTTGGCGTTAACGCCAAATTGTTAATGTTAGGGTTAAGTTCAGGCATTATATAAAATATCAGAAACAACTTTCTATTGCTGGATAGGAACTTGCAACCTTTGGAATCAGAGGAAGACGCTTACGCCCATCCCCCGTCCACAACTACCTAGCAAAATGGAAACCTACTTGAAGGTAACAGCTCTCACTGTTGCCCCTAGTGGCCGGTTTCCATGTCATCTCCTAATGTCCTCAGACATGGATGGACGTCGAATACTGACTGGTGACCTGGCTGCACACACACACACACACACACACACACACACACACACACACACACACACACACACACACACACACACACACACACACACACACACACACACACACACACACACACACACACACACATACACACACACACACACACACACATAGGATGTACTGTATATATTAGGGAAACTACATTAATTTCCTGTTTTTGCTAAACATGTCACAAGCTTCCTTTGGTATTGTGCTGTTAGCTGTCCCTTGATGATGATGTGTGTGTGTGTGTGTGTGTGTGTGTGTGTGTGTGTGTGTGTGTGTGTGTGTGTGTGTGTGTGTGTGTGTGTGTGTGTGTGTGTGTGTGTGTGTGTGTGTGTGTGTGTGTGTGTGTGTGTGTGTGTGTGTATCTGTGGGAGGAGCATTCAATAGATCATGTTAATGTAAAAGTATAACTCACAATTGAATCAGGGTTGTTGGATTTTTATTATTTCACCAGCATATTTCCCTAAGGTCCTCTGAGGCAGGCGTTTTCAAACTTTTCTTGCCCAGGGATCCTGCCCAGGGACCCCCAACCAGGCAAACCGGCGTCCCAGGGCCCCCCATAATATGATAGCAAAATTTAAAAAAAATCACGTATTGTTTTATCATCAGGTGAATGATAATGGCAAGTAGAAATAATCCACATTTAAAATTTATTGATTTTTGTGTACAGTTTCATGGTTTCATTATTTTGCCCTTCCCACAGTTCGTTGAAAGAGGAGGTGTAAACCCTAACATAGTCTGTTAGCTAGAAAGGTCAAGATTTTTTGGCACATTTTTACATGGGCTAAGAGAAAATGTTGGTTAGTTCTCAAAGATGGTATTATTTAAAGATATATTTGAATACACTCAGCTACTGTTTTATTCTTGTTTTATTACTACTTATTACTTATTACCCTAGTTATTAGTGTATTAGGGCAGTCTCATCTGTCATGGTGCCTTCTTATTCTGGGATTTCACTGTGCCCCTGTGTGTGGAGACACCAATCTGTATGTTGGATATCAGTGGATATTAAATCATGTTTCACTAATGTCCCAAACACCAAATCACACTACAGAATGAATGATGATGGTTCCCCTAGTCCAGCTGTTTTGGGCTGATGAGGCTGAAACCCACTTTTAGACAAGGCTAGAGGGCTACACGGTGGGACTAACTAACCATTTTGGAGGGGGACAGAAACAGGAAAATGAAGATATGGGGGGGTTATGGTTCATACCAAGCCTCTCTCCATACCCCCAAGTTTCCATCTTAAATGACCATTACTCTCCAAACCACTCTGAGAAGTGTTTATTTGTGTTCATTTCGGAGTAGGAGTTGTGGAGTGTTGAGAGATGTAGGATATATGGAATGGAAGGATGGATGAAATGTCTCTTTCATGTGGAGGAGTTGAAGCAGACCACAAAGACCAACACATCACGGTGCTAAGTGGCTCTGCAACACACACACACACACAAACACACGCAGTGTTTGATCTCATGACTCGGTCAGGGCTGAGACTAACAATAGCCCCAATAGTCTTGTGTTGAAAGCATTTCCCCACTGGCGTGGGAAACCTATCCCCTGTCTTGACCCTACACATCAGCTCACGTGAACCACTCACACATATTGTGTGTGTGTGTTCGTGCATATGCTTGACTTTGTGTGCTCGTGAGAGAGAGAGAGAGAGAGAGAGAGAGAGAGATATTAGGGGTTTTATGACCAGATTCCTCTGGCTTTTCAAAGGTTCCCTGGCAGAGAAGAGGATAATGGGTGGGCCTCTCAGAGACCTTTAAATATGGAGGGACTTAACAGTCACCTCTCACAAAATGGAGGGACCAAACAGTCAGCTCTCACAAAATGGAGGGACCTAAAAGTCAGCTCTCACAAAATGGAGGAGAGGTGAGGAGAGCAAGACAGAAAAACAGACAGACAGACAGAGATGTCAATTGTCTTTTTACCAAATTACCATACAACAGACCATGTATTCACCCTGCACCCCCTAATTAATAAATAAATTAACCAAAACAAAGGCAAAGGCAAAGTCTTTAGATGTTTATTTGACGTCAAAAAAGATTTTGATTAAATTTGTCATGAGGGTCTGCTATACAAATTGATGGAAAGTGTTGTTGGGGGAAAAACATACGACATTATACAATCCATGTACACAAAAGTGTGTGATTAAAGTTGGCAAAAAACACACTCATTTCTTTCCACATGGCTGTGGGGTGAGACAGGGATGCAGCGTAAGCCCCATCCTGCTAGAATCTGAAGTCAAATTTCTACTGTTTGCTGATGATCTGACGCTTCTGTCCCCAACCAAGGAGGGCCTACAGCAGCACCTAGATCTTCTGCACAGATTCTATCAGACCTGGGCACTGATAGTAAATCTCAGTGAAAATAAAATAATGGTGTTGCAAAAAAGGTCCAATTGCCAAGACCAAAAATATAAATTCCATCTAGACACCATTGCCCTAGAGCACACAAAAAACTATACATACCTCGGCCTAAACGTCAGCGCCACAGGTAACTTCCACAAAGCTGTGAACAATCTGAGAGACAAGGCAAGAAGGGCCTTCTATCCTATCAAAAGGAACATACATTTGACTAAACAATTAGGATCTGGCTAAAAATACTTGAATCAGTTATAGAACCCATTGCTCTTTATGGTTGTGAGGTCTGGGGTCCGCTCACCAACCAACAATTCACAAAATGGGACAAACACCAAGTTGAGACTCTGCATGCAGAATTCTGCAAAAATATCCACTGTGTACAACGTAAAACACAAAATAATTCATGCAGAAAATAATTAGGCCGATACCCTCTAATGATACCCAAAATCCAGAAAAGAGGCGTTAAATTCTACAACCACCTATAAGGAAGCGATTCCCAAACCTTCCATAACAAAGCCATTACCTACAGAGAGATGAACTTGGAGAAGAGTCCCCTAAGCAAGTTGGTCCTGGGGCTCTGTTGACAAACACAAACAGACCCCACAGAGCCCCAGGACAACAACACAATTAGACCCAACCAAATCAAGAGAAAACAGAAAGATATTTACTTGACACATTGGAAAGAATTAACTAAAAAACAGAGCAAACTAGAATGCTATTTGGCCCTAAACAGAGAGTACACAGTGGCAGAATACCTGACCACTGTGACTGACCCAAAATGAAGGAAAGCTTTGACTATGTACAGACTCAGTGAGCATATCCTTGCTATTGAGAAAAGTCGCCATAGGCAGATCTGGCTCTCAAGAGAAGACAGGCTATGTGCACACTGCCCACAAAATGAGGTGGAAACTGAGCTGCACTTCCTAGCCTCCTGCCAAATGTATGGCTAAATTAGAGACACACATTTCCCTTAGATTACACAGACCCACAAAGAATTTGAAAACAAATCAAATTTTGATAAACTCCTATATTTATTGGGTAAAATACCACAGTGTCCAATCACAGCAGCAATATTTGTGACCTGTTGCCACAAGAAAAGGGCAACCAGTGAAGAACAAACACCATTGTAACTTCAATCCATATGTTTATTTATTTTCCCTTTCATACTTTAACTATTTGCACATCATTACAACACGATATATAGACATACTATCACATTTGAAATGTCTTTCTTATTTTGGAACTTTTGTAAGTGTAATGTTTACTGTTCATTTTTTATTGTTTATTCCACTTTTGTTTATTATCTATTTCACTTGCTTTGGCAAAATTAAGGAAAAGTTTCCCATGCTAATAAAGCCCTTAAATTGAAATTGAATTGAGAGATCTATGTGCAGACTATCCACAATACATGACAGTCAGTGTGTAGGCCTGGGATCTCCAACCTTTTCAAGCACGAGAGCTACTTAAAAAAAAGAAAACATGTCGTGAGCTGCACATTTTTGTCTAGCTTTCAAATAGGCACATTCTTCTCTTCTCCTCTCCCCTTGTCCTTAGTGTACAAGAGAAAGTAGTGCACTATGTTTTCTGTCAATGTACTTGGTAAAATTATGATTAATTAGCAAACCAAAGGAAAGCTCTATAAAATATTTGTTTTTCCCCACAAATTCTATTTGATATTTTGCCAGATTATGTTTTTTATATTTTTCCTGGTTTTAGATTTGTTTCGTTTTTCACTCGCAAAAAATTACAGAGAAACAACAAAATGGGATGTTTTGAGGCAGGGGTCTCCAAAAAATGAGTAGCTCGCGACATGTTGTATTTAGCTCTCATGCTAGAAAAGTTTGGAGATCCCTGTTCTGAGGCCATGTTCATGCATAAATCAGATCAGAAGACCATTTTTTTTAGGTCTGGACGAAAACTAACACATTTACATTTTTTGGTGTAATTCCTCTTTAATAGTGCATCTGGCCTTTTATTGCGAATCTAGTGAGTGAGGAATGTGCCTTCTAACGTGCTAGTTTAGCGATGGTTCTGTACTGCTGCTGTTACTCATTTCATGGCAATGTGAACAAATACCAAATAATAGATACAAATTCTAGACTTACTCATGATATACTTCTGCCAGGTAAACCTACCTTTCAGTTATTTGAGAAGGTTTTGAGGAAAGTGTTTCTGTCAACCCACAAGATAGTTATCACATCAACTGGCTAAACGTGGAGTGATAGACAAATGCACGCACCACACAGACAGAGGCAATATTGCCAGATATTGTATTAGGTTTGGCTTTTGAAGCCAATAGTGGCTAACCAGGGGTGGGATAACGTCAATGTTACGTTGATTAGATAATATCTGGGAGCTTGCGGTGTCTGATACTTGTGAGATTTGTTTATGACAGTTTGCAGTGGAACAAGTGAAAAATGCATGTACGTTCAGAATTGTTTGGCGAGCTACTCATAGGTGGGCTACGAGCTACTGATAACTCTCGATCGACCTGCTGGGGAACCCTGGTGTAGGCTATACCGTATTTGTTTGACTTGAGGTTTTACCAGCCTCTGGTTGTGGATACCATGGTTGGAGGAGTGCAAAATATGAACAAGACAGGAGAAATGTATTAGAAAAGTTGCATATCTAGGTGTGTGTGTGTGTGTGTGTGTGTGTGTGTGTGTGTGTGTGTGTGTGTGTGTGTGTGTGTGTGTGTGTGTGTGTGTGTGTGTGTGTGTGTGTGTGTGTGTGTGTGTGTGTGTGTGTGTGTGTGTGTGTGTGTGTGTGTGTGTGTGTGTGTGTGTGTATACAAATACACACACAGACACAGATCAATTTTCATACCAGTCTCTGTGGAGCCTATTTGAGAGAACAAGAGCTGGGAAATATGTGTTTCGTCTATCCCAGGGAGAGGCAGGCAAGGCTGGGCACAGCTCACAGCACCGTGCGGGCGTCACTCTGGAGGCCCTTTTTGTATATTATCACAGAATACCACATCTCATCATAACAAATCATTAATCATCACTATCCCAACAGAGCAAACTTAGAACTGAACATATCTAACATATTCTTCCTTTAATCGTCTCTTTCCTATCTTCCCTATCTTCCTCTGTTCTAGAACTTATTTAGTCATGTATGGAAACCTGCTCTCTTTTTCCATTGAATAATATTTCATAGTCATAAGGCTTTGGGCATCAGCAGAGATTAACTTTAATCAAAGATGTTCCTTCTTTCACTTGTGGCTGTGTGCTGTTGATAGATTTAGAAGACTCATCATCTCCCCAAGGTGTGGTGTTTTAATAAGAGCTGTTTTCACTGTCTCTTTCACTCAGTCTATGGAATAACTCCTCCGCCTTCCTCCATCACCGCTCGGCTTCAAAATATAACATTCCCCCAACGTTTCCCTAACATTCCCTCAATGTTTACCTAACATTCCCCCAACATTTCCCTAACATTCCCTCAACGTTTCCCTAACATTCCCTCAACGTTTCCCTAACATTCCCTCAATGTTTCCCTAACATTCCACCAACCTTTCCCTAACACTCCCCCAACCTTTCCCGAACATTCCGCCAATGTTTTCCTCTAGTATTTTAATAGCGTTCTAGCTGGACCTGAAGACTTTCAGTCTTTGTGCTAACCTAGTTAGCATTGGGTCATGAAACTACATCTAACTTCCTTCATACTGGACGCAGATAAAAACAAATGGTATCCACAAGTTCATCTGACTCTGGGGAAGTAGATAAAGGGCGTTGCCAAAATCCATAATCAATGTTTTTCATAAAATAAAACAAAATGAAATGTTTCCCGATGTGGGTATTGTACTGGAATTGTAGTACTGTATGTTGTGGAGGTTGACTTGATCTGTATGGCACATTTTCCCTTGAATACTCTAGTCGGGATGATGATTATTACAGGTGTTTGTTAGCTGTATGCTTAATGCTTCCCTGTTTGTGTGTGTGTGTGTGTGTGTGTGTGTGTGTGTGTGTGTGTGTGTGTGTGTGTGTGTGTGTGTGTGTGTGTGTGTGTGTGTGTGTGTGTGTGTGTGTGTGTGTGTGGGTGTGTGTGTGTGAGTGCATGTGGTCAAGTAAATCATACTGATGTCGTTGATCATGTTGAGACCCACAAATAACTCTTCCCTTCTATTTACATTGCCTAGGTGACGCCGGAGCAGCTGGTGTTGCTATTGGAGCTCCTGCTGACGGAGGCGGAGCTAAGTGTGACGTCATTGCATATGATACAGAGAACCTATGATGTACAGAACAAGGACGCTGAGGTAAGACACACACACACACACTTTAGTTGTCATTTGTTCTCACCTCCCATGCAGTGTTTGGTGCTGTGTTATGTTACGTGCAGTATACTGTCCAGTATCTACATGATCAATTACATTTTACTTGAACTGAAGTGAGCATCTTTTTTAGTGATCAATGTAAAAAGACAAAAAATCTTAAAGCAGGAATGAAAGACATTTGTATCATAGGATGGGTAAGTGCACTCTGCTCATAATATAACTTCCTATACTGAGAATGTACTTCACTTCTAAGAATAAAAGACCGTAAAGGATGCGATTGTATTGAGCCAGTCTGGCCTTCAGTGGTTCAGCACGAGAATTTCTTTGCAAAGGCCTGTATAGCCTGCCTGGAAGTAGCAGACCAACAGAGAAACTGCAAAACGACAGTACAAGGACAAATTGGAGTCTCAATTCAACGGCTCAGACACAAGACACATGTGGCAGGAACTCCCGCCAATCACGGATTATAAAGGGGAAAGCTAGCCACATCGAGGACACCGACGCCGTGCTTCTGGAGAAGCTCTCGATCTCTGTGGCCGACGTGAGTAAGATATTCAACTATGTTAATTCTCGCAAAGGCTGCCGGCCCAGACGGCATTTCAAGCCGAGTCCTCAGAGCATGTGTAGACCAGCTGGCTGGAGTGTTTAGGGACATTTTCAATCTCTCCCTATCCCAGTCTGTTGTCCCCACTTGCTTCAAGATATCCACCATTGTTCCTGTACCCAAGAAAGCGAAGGTAACTGAACAAAATGACTATCGCCCCGTAGCATTCACTTCTGTCATCATGAAGTGCTTTGAGAAACTAGTTAAGGATCATATCACCTCCACCTTACCCGACACCCTCTATGCAATACAATTTGCATACCGCCAAAGATCCATGGATGACACAATCGCCATTACATTGCACACTGCCCTATCCCACCTGAACAAGAAGAATACCTATGTAAGAATGCTGTTCATCAACTACAGCTCAGCCTTCAAAACCATAGTGCCCTCCAAGCTCATCACTAAGCTCAGGGACCTGGGTCTGAACCCATCCCTGTGCAACTGTGTCCTAGACTTCCTGACGGGCCGGCCCCAGGTGGTGAAGGTGGGGGGAGAAAATCTGCGGCGCTGATCAACATCTGCGGCGCTGATCCCCCGTTCCTGTATTCCCTATTCACCTATGATTGTGTGGCCACAACGTCTCCATTTCAATCATTAAGTTTGCTGACGACACAACAGTGGTAGGCCTGATTACTAACAACAACAAGACAGCCTACACGGAGCCCTGGTGGAGTGGTGCAGGGAAAAATAACTCCCTAAACGTCAACAAAAAGAAGGAGCTGATCGTGGACTGAAGAAGGCTGAAGTTTGTCTTGGCCCCTAAGATCCTCACAAACGTTTGTAGATGCACCATTGAGAGCATTCTGTCAGGTTGTATCACCACCTGGTACATCAACTGCACCGCCCGCCCTCCAGGACATCTGCCTGCCCTCCAGGACATCTGCCTGCACTCCAGGATATCTACAGCAGTTGGTGTCTTAGAAAGTCAAGAAGATCATCAAGGACCTCCACCACCCGAGCCACGACCTCTTCCCCCCGCTACCATCTAGAAGTCGGAGACAGTACAGGTGCATCAAAACTGGGATCAAGAGACTGATTAACAGCTTCTATTTCCAGGCCACCAGACTGTTAAACAGTCATCACTAGCCGGCCTCCGCTCAGTACCCTGCTCTGAACCTTAGACACTGTCACTAGCCGGCGACTACCGGTACTCTACACTGCAGAGACCGCTGCTATGTACATTGTCATTGAACACTGGTCACTTTAATAATGTTTATATACAGTTTTACCCATTTTATATGTATATACTGTATCCTAGTCATGGCTCATCCTATATAGCTACTGCTGTACACACCACGCTTGTCAAATCAAATTGTATTTGTTGCGTGCTTCGTAAACAACAGGTGTAGACTAACAGTGAAATGCTTAATTACGGGCCTTTCCCAACCAACCAATGTTATGGTTAGTGCTCTGTCCTTCCATGTAAGTGTTGTAGAATGTGTGTGAGATATGTGTGAGCATTTAATGTGGTGTGAAGGATAGTGTGTGAGCACTGGTTTAAACGCATGCGTGTGTGATTGTGGTTGGAAGTGTGTGAGTGATCATGAATATGTGTGTGTGAATGGATGTGGAAGTGTATGTCTGTGCCTACGAATGAGTGTGTTTGCATGTAATGAGAGTGAATGCGTGGCTAGCTTCCTTTCATGTGGTTCTCATGTGATAGGATGTGTGTGTGTGTGTTTGTAACGGCCATCTGTCGGTCAAGCACATAGGGCACATTGTACCACAGAAGGCCTTGAAGCCCACGCTAGGTTGAAGGGTCCAGAGAGGAAATTAGTATGTTACACCATACCACACCAAGGACACTCCTCATGTGTAGGAGGAGAGGAGAAGAGAGAGAGAGACTTGCAGGGTCGTTTTAGAATCAAATCAAATTTTATTTGTCACGTGCGCTGAAATACAACAGCTGTAGACCTTACAGTGAAATGCTTGCTTACAAGCCCCTAACCAACAAAACAGTTCAAGAAATTTTTATTTTTTATTTCACCTTTATTTAACCAGGTAGGCTAGTTGAGAACAAGTTCTCATTTGCAACTGCGACCTGGCCAAGATAAAGCATAGCAGTGTGAACAGACAACACAGAGTTACACATGGAGTAAACAATAAACAAGTCAATAACATGGTAGAAAAAAAAAGAGAATCTATATACAATGTGTGCAAAAGGCATGAGGTAGGCAATAAATCGAATAATTACAATTTAGCAGATTAACACTGGAGTGATAAATCATCAGATGATCATGTGCAAGAAGAGATACTGGTGTGCAAAAGAGCAGAAAAGTAAATAAATAAAAGCAGTATGGGGGGTGAGGTAGGTAAATTGGGTGGGTAGTTTACAGATGGACTATGTACAGCTGCAGCGATCGGTTAGCTGCTCGGATAGCAGATTTTTAAAGTTGTTGAGGGAGATAAAAGTCTCCAACTTCAGAGATTTTTGCAATTCGTTCCAGTCGCAGGCAGCAGAGAACTGGAAGGAAAGGCGTCCAAATGAGGTTTTGGCTTTAGGGATGATCAGTGAGATACACCTGCTGGAGCGCGTGTTGCAGGTGGGTGTAGCCATCGTGACCAGTGAACTGAGATAAGGCGGCACTTTACCTAGCATAGCCTTGTAGATGACCTGGAGCCAGTGGGTCTGACGACGAACATGTAGCGAGGGCCAGCCGACTAGGGCATACAGGTCGCAGTGGTGGGTCGTATAAGGTGCTTTAGTAACAAAACGAATGGCACTGTGATAAACTGCATCCAGTTTGCTGAGTAGAGTATTGGAAGCTATTTTGTAGATGACATCGCCGAAGTCGAGGATCGGTAGGATAGTCAGTTTTACTAGGGTAAGTTTGGCGGCGTGAGTGAAGGAGGCTTTGTTGCGGAATAGAAAGCCGATTCTTGCTTTGATTTTGGATTGGAGATGTTTGATATGAGTCTGGAAGGAGAGTTTGCAGTCCAGCCAGACACCTAGGTACTTATAGATGTCCACATATTCTAGGTCGGAACCGTCCAGGGTGGTGATGCTAGTCGGGCGTGCGGGTGCAGGCAGCGAACGGTTGAAAAGCATGCATTTGGTTTTACTAGCGTTTAAGAGCAGTTGGAGGCCACGGAAGGAGTGTTGTATGGCATTGAAGCTCGTTTGGAGGTTAGATAGTACAGTGTCCAAGGAAGGGCCGGAAGTATATAGAATGGTGTCGTCTGCGTAGAGGTGGATCAGGGAATCGCCCGCAGCAAGAGCAACATCATTGATGTATACAGAGAAAAGAGTCGGCCCGAGAATTGAACCCTGTGGTACCCCCATAGAGACTGCCAGAGGACCGGACAACATGCCCTCCGATTTGACACACTGAACTCTGTCTGCAAAGTAGTTGGTGAACCAGGCAAGGCAGTCATTAGAAAAACCGAGGCTACTGAGTCTGCCGATAAGAATATGGTGATTGACAGAGTCGAAAGCCTTGGCCAGGTCGATGAAGACGGCTGCACAGTAATGTCTTTTATCGATGGCGGTTATGATATCGTTTAGTACCTTGAGCGTGGCTGAGGTGCACCCATGACCGGCTCGGAAACCAGATTGCACAGCGGAGAAGGTACGGTGGGATTCGAGATGGTCAGTGATCTGTTTGTTGACTTGGCTTTCGAAGACCTTAGATAGGCAGGGCAGGATGGATATAGGTCTGTAACAGTTTGGGTCCAGGGTGTCTCCCCCTTTGAAGAGGGGGATGACCGCGGCAGCTTTCCAATCCTTGGGGATCTCAGATGATACGAAGGAGAGGTTGAACAGGCTGGTGATAGGGGGTGCGACAATGGCGGCGGACAGTTTCAGAAATAGGGGGTCCAGATTGTCAAGCCCAGCTGATTTGTATGGGTCCAGGTTTTCCAGCTCTTTCAGAACATCTGCTATCTGGATTTGGGTAAAGGAGAAGCTGGGGAGGCTTGGGCGAGTAGCAGCGGAGGGGGCGGGGCTGTTGGCCAAGGTTGGAGTCGCCAGGAGGAAGGCATGGCCAGCCATTGAGAAATGCTTGTTGAAGTCTTCGATTATCACGGATTTATCGGTGGTGACCGTGTTACCTAGCCTCAGTGCAGTGGGCAGCTGGGAGGAGGTGCTCTTGTTCTCCATGGACTTTACAGTATCCCAGAACTTTTTGGAGTTAGAGCTACAGGATGCAAATTTCTGCTTGAAAAAGCTGGCCTTTGCTTTCCTGACTGACTGCGTGTATTGGTTCCTGACTTCCCTGAACAGTTGCATATCGCGGGGGCTCTTCGATGCTATTGCAGTTCGCCACAGGATGTTTTTGTGCTGGTCGAGGGCAGTCAGGTCTGGAGTGAACCAGGGGCTATATCTGTTCTTGGTTCTGCATTTTTTGAACGGAGCATGCTTGTCTAATATGGTGAGGAAGTAACATTTAAAGAATGACCAGGCATCCTCAACTGACGGGATGAGGTCAATATCCTTCCAGGGAACCCGGGCCAGGTCGATTAGAAAGGCCTGCTCGCAGAAGTGTTTTAGGGAGCGTTTGACAGTGATGAGGGGTGGTCGTTTGACCGCGGACCCGTGGCGGATACTGGCAATGAGGCAGTGATCACTGAGATCTTGATTGAAGACAGCAGAGGTGTATTTGGAGGGCAGGTTGGTCAGGATAATGTCTATTAGGGTGCCCATGTTTACGGATTTAGGGTTGTACCTGGTGGGTTCCTTGATGATTTGTGTGAGATTGAGGGCATCAAGCTTGGATTGTAGGACTGCCGGGGTGTTAAGCATATCCCAGTTTAGGTCACCTAACAGAACAAACTCTGAAGCTAGATGGGGAGCGATCAATTCACAGATGGTGTCCAGGGCACAGCTGGGAGCTGAGGGGGGTCGGTAGCAGGCGGCAACAGTGAGAGACTTATTTCTGGAGAGATTAATTTTTAAAATTAGAAGTTCGAACTGTTTGGGCATGGACCTGGAAAGTATGACAGAACTTTGCAGGCTATCTCTGCAGTAGATTGCAACTCCTCCCCCTTTGGCAGTTCTATCTTGACGGAAAGTGTTATAGTTGGGTATGGAAATCTCAGAATTTTTGGTGGCCTTCCTAAGCCAGGATTCGGACACGGCAAGGACATCAGGGTTGGCAGAGTGTGCTAAAGCGGTGAGTAAGGCAAACTTAGGGAGGAGGCTTCTGATGTTGACATGCATGAGGCCAAGGCTTTTTCGATCACAGAAGTCAACAAATGAGGGTGACTGGGGACATGCAGGGCCTGGGTTTACCTCCACATCACCCGAGGAACAGAGGAGTAGTAGGATGAGGGTGCGGCTAAAGGCTATCAAAACTGGTCGCCTAGAGCGTTGGGGACAAAGAATAAAAGGAGCAGATTTATGGGCGTGGTAGAATAGATTCTGGGCATAATGTGCAGACAGGGGTATGGTGGGGCGTGGGTACAGCGGAGGCAAGCCCAGGCACTGGGTGATGATAAGAGAGGTTGTATCTCTGGACATGCTGGTCTCAATGGGTGAGGTCACCGCATGTGTGGGGGGTGGGACGAAGGGGGTATCAGAGGTACGGAGAGTGGAACTACGGGGTCCATTGCAAACCAAAACAATGATAGCTAGCCTGAACAACAGTATGCAAGGCATATTGATATTTGAGGGAGACATACAATAAGGCATAAAGTGATTGCAGGTCTTGATTGGGAGAGCTAGCTAAAACAACAGGTGAGATAACAGCAGCTAGTCAGTTAACACAGCAGCAGCAGGTAAAAATGGCGACGGCTAGGCAGAGAGGGTCGGATTAACTACACACAGATCCTGAGTTAAAGCACAGAGCCGACAGATAAAACACAAATAAACGGAATGGAGTACCGTGAATTAATGGACAGTCAAGCAAGCATCAGCTATGTAGCCAAGTGATCATAGTGTCCAGGGGGCAGCCGTAGATGGAGCAGTGAGGCCTCCACTAAGCTAGCCCGCGGCGTAAGATTGTTCGATAGACCTGTTCAGATAGCAGCCGATATGCTCAAGACAGCTAACGATTAGCGGGCCGCAGTTAGCATATGGGCGTTCAGGTTACGTCGCGATGGAGGGGCCAGTTGAATAACTCCCTCGGGCAGATAACGTCGGTATCCCAGTCGTGAAGGCCCGGTGGGGCTCCGCATCGGCAGTAAAACGGGTCCGGATAGGTAATTGTAGCCCAGGAGTGGCTGATGGAACTCTTCAGCTGGCTAGCTCCGGGATAATTGGTGTTTGCTCCGGAATTGATGTTAGCCAATAGTCACTCGGATAGCAGCTAGTTAGCTGCAAGATCCAGGTGTAAATGTCCAGAGATTGCAGTAAAAATCCGGGGATATGGAGAGAAAATAGGTCTGGTATGCTCTGGTCTGAGTCGCGTTGTACAAAACTGGCAATAGTTTTCCGAGCTAAAGGATAGCTGATAAGCGCTAGCTGTGGTTAGCTGAACTACTCACGTTAGCTTGTGAGCTGGCTAACTTCTGGCTAGATGAATAACTCCCTCGGGCAGATAACGTCGGTATCCCAGTCGTGAAGGCCCGGTGGGGCTCCGCATCGGCAGTAAAACGGGTCCGGATAGGTGATTGTAGCCCAGGAGTGGCTGATGGAACTCTTCAGCTGGCTAGCTCCGGGATAATTGGTGTTTGCTCCGGAATTGATGTTAGCCAATAGTCACTCGGATAGCAGCTAGTTAGCTGCAAGATCCAGGTGTAAATGTCCAGAGCTTGCGGTAAAAATCCGGGGATATGGAGAGAAAATAGGTCTGGTATGCTCTGGTCTGAGTCGCGTTGTACAAAACTGGCAATAGTTTTCCGAATAGAGTTAAGAAGATATTTACTAAATAAACTAAAGTCAAAATAAAATTAAAACGTTAAAAAAGTTTCAATAAAATAACAACAATGAGGCTATACACCAGTACCGAGTCAATGTGCGGAGGTACAGGTTAGTCAAAGTAATTTGTATATGTTATTAGGGGTCACTGGGGGGAGGTCAATAGTCTGGGTGGCCATTTGATTAATTGTTCATCAGCCTTATTGCTTGGGGGTAGAAGCTGTTAAGGAGCCTTTTGGTCCTAGGCTTGGCACTCCGGTACCGCTTGCTGTGCGGTGGCAGAGAGAACAGTCTATGACTTGGGTGACTGGAGTCTTTGACAATTTTTGGGGCCTTCCTCTAACCTCCCCAGTGATGTAACTGTCCGTACGCACTACCCTCTGTAGTGCCTTACAGTCAGATGCCAAGCAGTCGCCATACCAGGCTGTGATGCAACCGGTCATGATGCTCTCGATGGTTCAGCTGTAGAACTTTTTGAGAATCAGGGGACCAATGCCGAATCTTTTCAGTCTCCTGAGGGGGAAAAGTTGTTGTCGTGCCCTCTTCATGACTGTCTTTGTGTGTTTGGAGCATGATAGTTTGTTGGTGATGTGGACATCAAGGAACTTGAAACTCTCGACCTGCTCCACTACAGCCCTGTCGATGATAATGGAGGCCTGTTCGGCCCGCCTTTTCCTGTAGTCCACGATCAGCTCTTTTGTCTTGCTCACATTTGAGGGAGAGGTTGCTGTCCTGGCACCACACTGCCAGGGCTCTGAACTCCTCCCTACAGGCTGTCTCGTCGTTGTTGATGATCAGGCCTAACACTGTTGTGTTGTCAGCAAATTGAATGGTGGTGTTGGAGTCGTGTTTGGCCACGCAGTTGTGGGTGAACAGGTATTACAGGAGGGGACTAAGCACGCACCCCTGAGGGACCCCAGTGTTGCGGATCAGCATGGCAGATTTGTTGTTGCCTACCCTTATCACCTGGTGGCGGCCAATCAGGAAGTCCAGGATCCAGTTGCAGAGTGAGGTGTTTAAGTCCCAGGGTCCTTAGTTTAGTGATGAGCTTTGTGGGCACCATGGTGTTGAACACTGAGCTGTAGCTAATGAACAGCATTCTCACATAGGTGTTCCTTTTGTCCAGGTTTGGAAAGGGCAGTGTGGAGTGAGATTGAAGTGCTTCATCTGTGGATCTGTTGGGGAGGTATGCGAATTGGAGTGGGTCTAGGGTTTCTGGGACGATGGTGTTGATGTGAGCCATGACCAGCCTTTCAAAGCACTTCATGGCTACCGATATAGAAGGATGTAGAGTACTGTGCAGTCAGGTCACATGTGATACAAGTCAGTATTCGACGTCCATCCATGTCTTAGGACGTCGGGAGATGACATGGAAACCAGCCACTAGGGGAAACAGTGAGCGCTGTTACCTAAATCTTAAGGCCTCTGGTGCCAAAGGTTGCATGTTTGAATCCTGCGATAGAAAGCTGTTTTTTATATTTTTGTTTTAAGCCTATCCCAAACCTTAACCCTTAGATTAACCATTCAGCGTTAATGCCCTTACATTAAGATTTCTGAGTTAATGCCTAAATTGAACCTTAAAACCTCTACCGCTTCTCTCTCCCGGATCCGGGATCCTCCTCATCAAAAAAGCTGACTAGCATAGCCTAGCCTAACGGGACAGGGATATCATATAATATAATTTTCATGAAATCACAAGTCCAATACAGCAAATGAAAGATAAACATCTTGTGAATCCAGCCATCATTTCCGATTTTTAAAACGTTTTACAGCGAAAACACAATTTGTATTTCTATTAGCTAACCACAATAGCCAAACACACAACCGCATATTTTCACCATGTTTCCACCGCATAGATAGCTTTCACAAAACCGACAAAATAGAGATAAAATTTGTCACTAACCAAGAAACAACTTCATCAGATGACAGTCTTATAACATGTTATACAATACATTTATGTTTTGTTCGAAAATGTGCATATTTGAGGTATAAATTATAGTTTTACATTGCAGCTACCATCAAAAATAGCACCAAAGCAGCCAGAATAATTACAGAGAGCAACGTGAAATAATAAATACTCATCATAAAACATTTATGAAAAATACATGGTGTACAGCAAATGAAAGATAAACATCTTGTGAATCCAGCCAATATTTCCGATTTTTTAAGTGTTTTACAGCGAAAACACAATATAGAATTATATTAGCTTACCACAATAGCCAAACACACAAACGCATTTATTCACCGCAAAGGTAGCTTTCGCAAAAACCAGCAAAAGATATAAAATTAATCACTAACCTTGAACAAATTCATCAGATGACAGTCTTATAACATCATGTTATACAATACAATTATGTTTTGTTCGAAAATGTGCATATTTATAGCTACAAATCCTGGTTATACATTGTGAATACGTAGCATCGATTCACCAGAATCTCCGGAGATATTTTGTACACTCACCTAATCTGACCAAAGAACTCATCATAAACTTTACATAAAAATACTTGTTGTATGGCAAATGAAAGATACACTGGTTCTTAATGCAACCGCTGTGTTAGATTTTTTAAAATAACTTTACCATAACATACAGCTTGCGTTATTGTGAGACAGCGCTCACCAAAACGGCGGAGAATAGGAGTCAACATTTTACACAGAAATACGAAATAACATCATAAATGTTTTCTTACTTTTGCTGAGCTTCCATCAGAATGTTGTACAATGAGTCCTTGGTCCAGAATAAATCGTTGTTTGGTTTTAGAATGTCCATTTCT